>NW_009925843.1:0-38454 GCF_000696875.1 Nestor notabilis | reverse complement strand
GGCTCCTGCGAGCAGCCTTTGCTGTCCCTGCGCTGCCTCAGGAGGCCGGGGGAGCACAAACACCCCCGAAGAAACGTAAAACTAATTCCAAAACAGCAGGTTGGGTTTTTCTTATTTGTTCAAACACACACACACAAAAAAAAAAGCCAGCCAGTATCAGGTCTTGGATCAGAAAGTATGGTTGATGGTTTTCTCATGTCTTCGAAAGGACTTGTGTAGTACTGCAGAAGTAACCTGTGTTTTTCTGTTCTCTGTAGAGCCACTATCTAATCACAGGATGCACCTTAAGAAACAAGCAGAGGAAGAGGAGGACCATTTGTGCAGTTACAAACAGCAGGGAACACTATTCCACTTGAATGCAGAAAGCATATATATACACACATAGATACATACGTACTTAAGAGTATCTGTGGCTGTATCTCAAGTATTACTGTTCAGATTTTTACCTGTATCCTGTTTTTGTGTTCTGAAATGTGTCATAAAGGCCACATAAGACAGCCTGACAATGCTTTTGTAATTAGTACCTAAAGGTTTGTTAAGCAGAGATGAAAATCCATGCTGTTTGAATAAAATCAAATGAAAGGACAGACTTAGAATGGCTGAGAATAAAATCCAGCTCTTACAGCTTCAGTCTGTGGAACTCGGACCTTTTCCCTCAATGGAAGAAGCTTACGCAGTTGTTTTACTTTCAAAAAGTTAATCACAAGGGTTTGATGCTGTTTGGTTTTCTATTACATGTTTCTTTTTCTACTGCAGCAGTTATTTTGCCTTCTGAAACATGCCAGTGTTTAATAGCAGTAGCAGCCTACTGTCCTCTCTAATTCAAGTAAAACAGGTTCTGATTTCCTTGAAATAAACAGTGAAGGAGGAAGCTTCTGTCAGCAGCATTCTTGAACAGCTGGCAGGTGATACACAAAATACCCTCTTCCATACACCTTCCATGGATGACTTTACATAGGCTGTAAGAAGCAAGTCAGAGGTTCCAAGTTGCAGGTGCGCATCAGAATTTCCCATCTCACTACAGGGAGACTTTCAAAGTGCTAAATCGAGGAGTCTCTCACATTCTCCAGTGGAATAAAAAGCTAAACACATAGAGCAGGCTTTTTACCTCATCAGGTTTTAGGGAAGAGAGTATTCAGCTATGGATGAAAGAGGGGGTACAGGTTTCTTGAGTATTTTTCCCTTGTGAATACTAGTTCCTAATTCTGGAAGGTACAATTCATAGCCACTGGGTGTTTTTCAGGAATAATTATAAAAGATAACTAGATTCAGGACTTTGACTTTTAACGTCCATTGAGATGCTAGCATTTATGATCTTGGCTGCTGGGACCTTGACTAATGGTATAGAAGAGTTTTTTGCATTCTCACCAGCAGAAAAACAGGTTTTCTAGTTAGCTCACTTCTTTTTTTCTTCTTTAATTTCCCCCCTCTTTTTCTCTAACATGATTTCACCAGGAGAATCTCAAGGGAACAGCCTATTAGGGAAGCACTGTTGCTCCATTTCTCTTTTGGTAAGGAAGACAGGCATGTAAGTCTAAATATCCTTTAGAAAACTAAATTACTAGAAGATAGATTGAAATTTAACTTTCTCCTTCAGCCACATCTGGCATACAAGGTTTTACTTCACTCAGAAAACTTAAAGCTAATGAAGTGCAGGCCCTGTGGTGCCTTGGGCTTAAGCTATTTCATATGCTCCTGGAGCATGTGAATATGTATGTGAACGCAAACTTCACTTATCCCTAATAAGGCAGAAGGTAATAAGGTTGAAAGAGAGCTTGTGTAACTAATCAATCAGTTGTTACCCAAGGCTGTGGGATTATGGAATTAAGATTGCCTTACGCATTTCATAGGTATAAAACTATTTAGCTTTCTAAAGAAATACTTCAGAAGTTGAATTTTACTGTTTGAAAAAAAAAAAAAAAAAAATAATGTAACTGAACCATCATCTCTGCAAGACTTTGAACCCTTTGTACCAGTATTAGTCTGTCACTGTTTAAAAATGTAGTTCTGGAAAGCCAGCTTTCCAGCTTTTCTTTTTTTTTTTTTTTTTTTTAAATGTGGAATAAAAAAAGAAGAAGAGAGAAGAGTATTTTAAATTTTTATCTGATAGTTTGAACAAGCAGGACTTCGCAGGAAAATAATTCTAAAGACTGAAAAATATATTAATTACAAGACTTGTTAATGTCTTTACTGTTACAAAAATTGTCTAGGCTCTTATACAAATCTATAGCCAGAAGGGAACATTTATAAAAAAATAAATAGGCACCCTAGGAAAGATAAAACAAGTTATCACGTATTAGTTAGCAAATATTAAGTACATAAATACATGGAGTGCACAGTCAAATATAAAAACAAAGGTGCCTCGATTAGCTGTCTACTTAATTAAATAACTGGTAAACATGGGTCACATAGAAAGTTGGTGGGTAGGATTGGTTCAAGCAAAGCAAGGAGACTGGAAGTACACCTACGTTACTACAGGTACTTTAAAAAGATGTTTACCAGTTGTGCTTTACTGGAAGCCAAATTCATTGGTATCGGTAATAGGCATTCATATTGCTTATTGTACACAAGTATGAACATTGCTATGCATGTTTAAAAATAAGTGTCCCAGTATTCACAGTTGTTGCTGTGCTATTCATACATAAAAATACTGTCATTTCAAATACAAGATTTTTTCAAAACATTTTACAGATTTTACATTATTTACAAATGCTAGTAATTTATTTTTACACACGTATTAGAGGACAGTTTTATTTAACTGGCTATGTATAGTATGTAACATTGCTAGATGAAGTAGAAAAATTCAATCTACACGTTTTGAAATATCTCAAAAATATTATAATTAGGAATCTTCCACGTTGATGCATTTTCAGGGTTCTTTTTCTGTATTCAACCGATTTTCTTATAAAAGGATACTTTTTTAAAGTTGTTGGGGTTTTGTACAGTTTACCAGCAGCCATGCCTACACATGCATAATTATTTGCACTACAAATCCTAGATTCTGCCCTCCCATCCCCACAAAGTGCTACAACAATTTTTGATCAAGGTAGAAATACGAATAATCTGAGATACCTGGTTCATTGCATATATCATGTTCCAGTTCTACTGTCAGTTGCATGTAGTTTAAAAAACAAAACAAAAAAACCCCAAAAAACCAAACAACGCAGCCCTGACCTTAACACAGAACAACCAAAGCTACTGTTTAAATGTCTAACCTGGATAATTGTGCTAAACAAGTGCTAACATTTGGTTGAAGCAGTAAAACTCTCTATATAAGGTATATAAGGTTTATAAATGTAAAAAAGCTTTTCTGACTGTGCAAGTATAAGCAAGAGTGTTTCATATGCATATTTACCTTCCTTGCATTATTTTCATAACTAAAAGGCATTGATGGTCAGGTGTAACCAGCAGCACCCTAAGTTAACACTAACATGAATAATGGCAAAATTTAGCCTTTTTGGATCGTGTCAGACTTTGCTGACATTAAATTACATATTGTTCAGTGTTGCAAGACTGAAACAGAACTCTAAGGCCCTCTCTCTGACACTACAAGATGCAGCAGGTGATTCTGAACAGTCAGGGCTGCTGCTTTCTTCCCCAGCTACCCTTGGGCCACGTGTTGGGCCTCAGAACAAAATGCATAGTTCTGTGCACCAATTTAACTAACCAAATAAAAGCCACATAAATCCTCTGCTTTGTTACTAAGTCAGATTAAGAGAAGACATGGCAAATACCAGAGCTGCCAAAACTGCAGGGCAGAGTGCTAGAGCAGTTGAAGAAAGAAACCTCGTCTTTTCAGCCCGCCTCAGCCACTGCAGCCTGAATGGCAGCTGGTTCAGCCAGCCTGACCTGACAATACAGAACGTATGTGTGGGTGGGAGTGCTCTGGAATAGGAAAAAGTGTCAGTAAAATCAAGTGTCTGACCTCCACTAAACATTGCTCGAAATGTCAAGCTGAAAAAAAAAGAGATAGGAAGTTCAATAAATAGCAGCATTGACTTTGCATGCAATAGAATAAATCAGAACTGAACGTAAGTAGCAAATATATCTAAAACCTTACAAAATTAACCTTTTCATACTTGCATGATAACTCTGTATTTTAAAATTGGCATCCTATTCTGCTATATTGGTTTGTAGTTTATGTGGTTACATTTCACTTTAATAAGTTAAAGTATATATGGCTTATAAGGGTGAACAAATCTGATTGATAACTATGTTTAAAAATGTACACTAACACAGAGCAGGTGTATTAATAGGACAGGCCATTTCTGCAGTTTGCTTGAATTCCCTTTGAAAAATCTTACTTAACACTTGCAAACCAGAACAACCATTTTTAAAGAATTATTGTTAAGGCTTTTCAAATAAAAAGTTAGAAATTATCTGGGTAAACTTGTATAAAGACACTTGAAGGTTTGTGAAAGCACATAGTCTCAGAGAGGTCAGCTGCAAATAACCCACATCACCTCTGTCAGGACAAATACTGCTCAGTTATAACTACATTTACTGCATTATATACGGTAGTAAGTTTATCCCTTTCGTTAGTCTATGCATGTAGTGACCATAGTCCAAAGAAGCACTTTTTAAATTGCAACTTACTAAATGTTGTTACAAACCCAGTAACACCTAGTTGATTCCACTGCTGCAAGTTGCACACACTCAAAGGGACCATTTTTAATATAAAGTGTAAAAGACAAGCTGAATAACAAAGGCAAGCATTAAGGCAACCAGAGTAACAAATCGAAGAACCTTAAGTTTAGCACCTCTCCTTCTCTGTTCACCTCTATTTGCATATTCATTTAGACAGTTGTGACTCCAAAGTACAGTAAACTTGGTACATAGTTACAAACACAGAGACTCAATGTTTGTGCCTATTTACAGGCTACATGAAATGCCAAAGTGAGATCCAGATACTCTTTTTTTAAGACTATCTACTGCAGTGTATGCCTTCTACATTTGCCTTGTACCGTTGCTCGGATGTGGAATGCCTGGGCTCAAGAGCAGCATGGAACGTAGCATTCAGTTCTACTCCTGTTGATGGAGGATGCTTTTCTTTGTGAAAGCTTCCACTGTCTGCAAAATAGATCTTGGGTCTCTGATGATATTTCATTCTGTATGTGTCAGTCATACAACTATCTACTGAAAAGTAAGTTGTTAGGGATACACTATCATTTCCATCCACGTAGCCAGCACTTGGTCCCGTGTGACGAGAGCCTTTCTTTAAAAAGTTTTCAGACACAGTCCAAAAATCATTAACTGATAAGCGAGGTGGAGAATCCGGTTTATGAACAAACGTTTCATTCCCTTGAAATGGCTCTTTAAGCCTTTGTTCGTTTGTAAGTGTGCTTGCTTCTGATCCAGATTTTAAAGGTGTACCTGTTTGCCTCAATGGATTGTTTTGCAACACCTCTGTTGATTTTGTATCAGCTGCCAAGTTATTTTCTGATCCTGGAAAAGTATTCAGAGCATACTTCTTTGGCGGTAAAGGTGGAGGAAGATTCTGGTACACTGCTTCAGGCACCCAAATAGCATCCACCCTTCGGAGTGGGTGCCTGGCATGCTCAGTGGGTGGGGGAAGCACAGTGGGCCTTTCTGACAGGTTCTGTGGCACACAAGGTGACAACCCCACCTTGGGACCAAACATTCTTACGTGATGAGGCTGCGGCTGGGAAGAGGAGTGAAAGTCGTTGCCCATCAGCTTCCTTCCACAGACGTTTTCCGTATAGGGGTGGGATACGCCATCTGCACAATACAATGGCATGTTCATCTTCTCTAACTTGTCTGGATTAAGCCACTCTGAAGAATTCTGTTCACTTGCCTTGTTTCTACTTTCTGACTTAACAATGTCTTTAAGAATTGGCTGTAGAGCTGACGATGGGAAAAGTTTCCTATTGGTCTCAGGCATTTCAGCTCTAAAATACAAAACCACACAAGATATAAGTATCCATAAAAACATATGAAAGAGCTCTAATAATAGTTTTGGGTGCTAAATTTGTATTTAGATTCTTCATTTTTAGGAGGTATTGAGCACTTACAGTTCAAATTAGAAACAACTGGTATATAGCAGCAGGTTCCAAACAGAGGTCACCTCTTTCTCCCCTTCCAGGCAACCTTTTCAAGATTTCATGAGGTTACTGCTCTAACCGCAAATATGTTAATCACTGTCTGTTGCAGTACATTAAAGTAAAAACATAAAACTATTAAACCCCTTTACTCTGCTAAGATGGTTTAAAACAGTGTAAGCTATTTGATTCCACTGACAGAGAGCATTTAGCCTTATCAATTATGTAAAATAGATACGGCACTGTCTCAAAAATAGTCAATATCTTAACATTTGAATGCTTAATATTGATTACTATCACATAACAATTCTTAAACTATTACACAGTAAATTAATGCCAGTATTAGTTACCTCTTTACTGGAGGACTGGGCACCTGCAGATGTAATTCTGTCGGGAAATTAACATGAGGTCTGTAGTTAACTTCTGAATTGACCTGGTCTTTCCTCAAGTCTGGGGGTAGAAAAAAAATTCTTTCACAATCAGCAGAAATACAGTCCAGTTCCTTCTTTGTAATTCCTCAGAGGTTACAAAAGCAAAACACAACTGGACAATTAATTCCTTTCAAGAGTTGACATTGATCAAAATAACCATTTTGAAGACAATCTGTCACAGATGGTCAAATCTTATAGTAATCCAAAATAATCTCAAAGAAATGAGGAAATTTGTTGTTGTTTGGTGGGGGTTTTTTGGCTTTTTTTTTTAATGTTATCAGAATATAGGCAATTACCACAATGTAGAAGTCCTATATTCATGATTCCAAGATCATCTTAACATTTCATATAATTAAAAGCAGGTTTTGAAAAGCAGCTTTTTATAATAGCATGTTTATTCAAACATCCAAAGTAATTTAAATTACAAAATAAAAACTATTTATTATTTCTGAAATTTCACATCATGTAATAATAATTAAATGGAATGAATACTGCAGGAATTAGGGGGTGCTTTTCTTTTTTTGTAATTGTTTGTCAGTTGGGTTTTTGTGTGATTTTGTTGTTTTCTGGTTTGTTTGTTTATTCAATAAGTGCATTCTTTGAAACCAACTAAAACCAAACCAACTAAAACCAAACCTACAGCAAATTGTGAAGTTCATAGAGATGCTGAGCAGACAGGCAGCACTCTCAGTCATGTGCCCTAAACGCACAGTATGAGTGTGCCTGGGCCAGCATTATTACACTCACACTCTAGAAGCTCCTTTTATTCACAGGCAAAGAATCATTCTTTAAAAACACATAATTTCTGAACAATGCAGCTTCTAGTTAATAGTAAATAAAGGAAGCATTGAAGTAGCCATGTCAACAACACATAGAATAAAACACTCTCTTGGCAAGTGACAAGCAATGGTCTATTTGTTTAGAGAGATATTACAAGTCTTCCTAATGCAATGACTGGCCCTTTATAATGAGTCACCTGCTCTGAAGCTATTCAAAGTCTTATTTTATGGATGTATAGACTAGATTCAGATAACTACTAAGCCTATTTCAAAAACCCAGGAAATAAAGGCAGCATGAACTGCCCAATTTCTAGTAGAATAATCTTGTATTCAGTATTTAGACAACTTCTAACATAGACAACTTCTAACTTAGGTAATAGGCTGTTCCACACTTTCATCAACAAAACCTAAATTTTGTACCTATTCTTAGAGTATGTAATCTTACCAAGATCCAAGTATTTTAATTCACTTATTTCCCAAAGTTTAAATAGTCTTGGAACTTTTGACTCGTAAACATACAAGTCAAAACCCCAACAACAGAAAATAATTAAACTAATAACTTTGGGTGATGCTGCTGGGTGATACTTGCTTTCAGGGTCAGTATCTGCCCTATCTTTAATTGATGAAAGACCAAAGACACTAAAGCTTTGACAAACACAGGCTGTAGAGCCTAACACAGGACATCGCACAAGAGACAAAGCCCCCACTTGGTTTTCCTTCAAGCCTTGAAATGGGGGGGGGGAGGGGGAAGAAATGAAAAAGTAAAAAAAATAGATCTTGCTATTCCAGCATGATAAACAACACCATAACCTCAGAAAGAATACTTACGGGACAATATTGTTAGTGAATGAGCCTGTGTGAATCTGGCAAGGGACAAGCAATTCACCTGAAAAAGTCTGAAACTGCTCCAGTGGCCCGTGGCATTGGAGCTAACTAACATCGAGGTAATATTTCAAACAGAAAATGTTTCATTCGGCTACAGATTTTAATGGTGTGTAAATCGCTTTACTGAGGAGGAAAAAAAAAAAAAGAAATGGCACAGGCTCTGACACATTATTTCCTGGGATTATTTCCAATTCAGTGTTTAATTTCTGTCCTAACATTAGGACACAGTCCTAGGAATGAATTAGTTAAATAATTTGCTACATTAACAGTGTCCAAAGCTAGTGTTTTTAACCTTCAGATTCTGAATATATTGACTTTTATAGGACAGCGCATCTACAGAGAAATCACAAACACATCACCCATACAACTGCGCCTTAATGCCTCAAACTGCCTGATACAAAGAGAACAGATACTAACTTTATTTTTACTCAAGCCACGCTCCTAAGGAGGAGCTGCCGACAGGCAGGAGCACAAGCTGGTCACGAGGCGGCAGTAAAGGTTAATAAGCTGTGTGTGGTGTGACCACAGCACACATCCAGCCAAAGCTGCTCAGCGGGTACCAGGTGGTTTGTGCCTTCAGAATTCCAGCTAACTTAAAAATAGATGTGTTATTTTCTCTTCTGCTGACAGGATATCCATGCATGGTTAAAACCAGACGCAGACTCGATTGGGAATTTTGGCTCTAGGTTCTTTGCAAACCTAAATATGGGACACACGAGCACTGCGCTCGGCTGGTGACTGACATCCTTATCAATGGGTCACAAGAAGCTTACCAATAAATAAAGCATAACCGTTTCCTGACATACAAACCAATCTGCTCTGAAGATTCATGGACATCTATTTTCACATCTGAATAGTCAATCTAGATTTTCAAAAGAGTAACAGCCATTCTGTAGCCAAGAGGTAGGACAGACAAGTTCTCCTTTAGTATCTTCATTTACACACAGACATTTCCAAATATCTGCAAAGTTCTGTGTTATGGGGAACCAAAAAAACAGAACCACCCCCACCCCAATATTAAGGCAGTTCCCTTCTATTGTGTTTTAGCTGCATGTTTCCTGTCCTTTTGATTACCTTGTAATTTTTTTTTTACTAAGTTTCCAGTGAAAAAAGACAAGGTGCAGTACTTTTGGTAAGAAGTACTGTGGCAAATTCCTCTCTCCGAACCAAGACATTTTTCTGTATTCAGTTGACATGACAAACTTACGGGAAGCTTTGGAAATGTGGAAACATAATCCCAGTCAAGAAGATAAACATATTATAACTTGTCCAAAATAGAATATTATTTAAAAATACCCCCCCCAAAAAACAAAAACAAAAAACCCCAAACCCAAAATAAGAAACAAACAAAAAAACCACCTCAAACCCAAAGACAGAAAAATCCTAAAAAAACCCAAAAACAAACAACAACAACAAAAAAACCCCAACAACCCACAACAAACCAAAAATGAAAAAAACCCCAAGAAAACAGTGACCATCTGGGGGGGACGACAACCAAACTAAACAAAACAAACAAAAAGAAACCAGACCAAAACCCACCTTCCGTTTAAGAAACTCTTCTTTTGGAGCAACATTCAGTTGCAAAATGTTTCTTATATATTCATTACTGCTTTTTTTTCCCATGACTTTAAACATCTAGAGAAAATTTAAATAGAGTTTTGCTTGTTTTTTTGTTTTTGGTTTTTGTTTTGGTTTTGTTGGTTTTTGGGTTTTTTTGCAGGGTGGGGTGGTGCATATCTGCATGTGTGTGAGCATTTAAATAACTTCTGAAGTGAAGCAACAGTTGACAAGGAACACCCTCCCTTCACTCTGATCTGCCTGTCTCAAGAAGTTCATCATCTCTTCGTTTTAAAACACAGTCCTGAACCTTTGCATCATCTATTTTAAATTGCAAACTTCTCACATTAATGAAGTGAATTAGAAATGTGAGAGTCCTTTACATTTCAATCTTCATGGGCTGCTTAATTACATTTGGAAATCTTGAAACTTGCACTGCAGGGTGGTTTTTTTTTGGTGGTTATCTTACTTTAATTTTTTACCAAAATCTTTAATCATTTAAAGACACTCCAAAAAGCATTTATTTCTTTCCGTTTCATGTTAAGTAAATTAAGTAGCTTTATGCTTTAATTCTCTACCCAGTTCTTCAAACAGATCGTATACATTGACTACACTATAAAGATAATAACTAGATTTTCTTAGGTATATTTGCATTATTTTAAATCATTACTATAAATGTATTGTTCTCCTAAGAAGATGAGTTTTCTTTTTCAGAATTTTGGCTTGTTTGTGGGGTTTTCTGAAGTGACAAATAAACAAAGGCAATTTGGATTCTTCCTATTCACCAGAGCTTCAGAATGTTTCTAGATTTCAGTTGGAGTTGTCTCATGCTATTCAACTGAATAATTATTAATGGGAAAAAGTCTGGGTTTGTAATATTACAAACACAATTTTGCATTTATTTTCAAGGGAAAGCAGTTTTAATTTAAGGCATTGATTCCAAGTATATCTTCTTTTGAGATCACTGAACAGGCAGCTTTTAACACTGCATCTTAAATAGGAGGCCAACAAGCACATGGCCAATTTTAATCACAGTGCTTATTGTACTGACAAGTTAGCTCAAGAATGAAGTGCTATGAGCTTTAATGGAGGGGGTTTCAACCTAGAAAACAGGGCTTCTAGGTTTTAATTCCCCCTCTTCCCCCCTTAACCTTCCCAAAAGCAATGCCTTTTATTGAGTGGCAATTTCATTAAGGCCTCTTTGCCTTAGGAATAGGGGAGGGTTGTCATGAAAGCCACTAAAATCACTTCATGACTGAAAATGATTCTCAGTAGCTACCACAGAGACTGCTCTGAAAATCCATTTAAAAGTTCTACAGCCCTTTCCAAGTGCCAAGAATTATAGTCATCTTTCTTCAACTCGAAGAATGCGAGGTCCGAAGTTTTCCCCTCTCATTGTTTATGCCACATGTTCTTTGTAAACAAAGAAAAAAATAACCAACAGTTTCATCAAGTTCAAACTTCAAAACCACCACCTCATTAATATAAATTGAAGCTATTATATCTGCTTACTGAATATTCAAGTTTCCGTGTGAAAATCTGATCACAAATTAGGGATTGGCCTTGCAGGACATTTGTTTCAGTACTACAGTTTACTGTTTACTACTAGAGAAAGAAGCAGCCATTTGATCTGCATAACCACTGTGTGATCTGATGTTACTATCTCTATAATGCTCTAACAATAAGTTTTATTTCTCAACTGCTGAACTGCCCTATTCAGCTCCAGTTAAAAGCAATGAAATGATAAAGCATCATTATAGAAATGGTAGGCATAATATGGATTACAACATTATTTCTGTAAAAAACTTTTCCACACAAAAAACCCACTCAGAGGTATTTTTTCAAGTTGCCCTGAGAGGCTAACAGAGATTTCTTACATTCTGTTTCTCCCTTAGAAAGGACTAGGCATTTCTTCTTTTTGGGGAGTCCATTTGGTATTTACCTACCAATTCATGTTTTGTTCATAATATTCAGAGATATATATAACATAAGGTAATACAACTGATACCTGTAAATGACTACTATTGTCCTTGCTAAAGGAGTCCTGACATTCAGACAACCAAAAAACCGGAGTCTAAATAGACCTGTAACCTCACACACGTGTGAAATTTTTTCAACTTCTTCAGGTACTTTTCAGTCCATTAATCACTTCATTCCAAAGTATGTTCACATGTGAGAACTTGACATTTGATTTAAAGACATACATTTTTGTTACAAAACTATTCAAAAGTTAATTACTGAATTATACTAACTGAATAGATGGGATCTTATCCCCAATGTTTTATGGTAAGTCTAAGGATCACCTAGAATCGCTACACTTTTTCTTTAAAGAAAATGGACAATGCATGTTGAAAGCTTTAAGTATACTAAAGTAAAGTAAACGGTTGTCTCCGCAGATTACTAAGCTCACACATTGTCTGAAACTATTTTTCATTCCAATGGAGTCCTTTACGCACTTTCTTTTTTTTCCCTTCTTTTTGCTATCCAAGTGTGGGGTTTTCCCCACTGGTATTATAAGTATAGTAGAGAACTAAAGCAGAATCAATGTCATTCAAAACTAGATCTTTGCAATATGAATTTTGTTGTGGGTTTTTTTTTTTGTCATTGTTGTCAAAAAAACAAGACAAAATTAGTTCTCTTTCTACAACCAAAAAATAAATGCAATAATGCCAGAAGAGATGAGTGGTACGACATGCCCCCCTCCAATTTAAGTCTTAAAAGATTATATATTATACATTCTTTTCAAATAAGTATGGTATCTACAAAAATCAAACATTTCCTGGGGAAGTGGCCCAATATTTATTGCACTTCTTTGTACAAACCCCATTCCATTGTTCCAGCAACAGTCGATAATGATTTTGGCTGGCCCCATGCTGACCTATAGTATTTATATGCCAAGGCATTTATCAACTTTATAAAAACCCAACAGACATATTACTATGTAAAAGGAAGTAGATTTCCTTATTACAAGTGTTTCTTCCTGATTCTGCTTCGTATCTTGAAGAAAAACAAATGGTACCACAGTCCACCCAGACATTAAAAAAAATAATAAAAATCTTCCTTAGAATTCAACAAGAAAGTTCACGGAAATGCTTTTGGGAAAAACATGGGGAGGGAACAAAATTACTATTGTTGTTCTTTTTTGTCTGTTTTGGTTTTGGGGGCAGTAAAGGAACATGCTTGCTAAAAAAACCCAAAAAACTAAAAAAAAACCAAACAAACCAAAAAACCAAAAAAAAAAACCCAAAAAACCCCAAAAAACCCCAAAAATAAAACACCAAATGCCAAAACATTAAACTGAGACATATGTTCTGAAAGCAGAATCTAAGCAATGCAAATGAGATTTACATTTAATAATTTCAATTGGATTAAAAAAAAAGCACCAATTAAGGCCAATGAAAATTAATTATACCGCATGTTTTACACCAGCATAGAGTCAACCAAAAATCTCACAGTCGTCAAATGATAGAAGGGTTTGGGCTGGAAGGGATCTTTAAGAATCATCCAAGTCCAACCCCACTACTTTAGACAGGGACACCTTCCACTACACTGGTTTGCTCAAATCTCCATCCAGCCTGACCTTGACACTTCCAATGACAGATCATCTGCAACTTCTCTGGACCTGTCCTTATGCCTCACCACCCTCACCATAAAAGATTGCTTCCCTATGTCTATTCTAAATCTACTCTCTTGCAGCTTAAAACTGTTGCCCCTTGTCAGGTCACTACAGACCTCAGTAACATCACTAATACTGATGAACAAGTGTTCTTATTTTTCGTACAGAGCACCTATACCAGCCAGAAGCAGTTACGCACCAGCCACTTCCTGAGCAGGCAGTGGTAAAGGACACACACAAGGAAGGACAAACTGTTCTACCAATCTAGAGAGAAAATGCTTTGTAACAAAACACACCAAAAGAGGACCACTGTGGCAAGAAGAATCACTGTATTCTGATTATCTAACAATTTATATAAAGAAGCTATGGCCTCCCAAAATTATACTTATCTTTTCCACAAAAAATACTGTATTTAAAACAGATCCAAGTGCTACCAAAAAAAACCCAAACCACTCAGCCTGTCACTTTGGTGCTAGAGGTCATATGTAACAACTGTTTTAGGGGCATGTCATGCTTTTACATGATCCAGCACACATCTGAATGCTGCTGTCCGAAAGGAGATGCTAAGAACAGGTAAACTCTTACCATGCATACTGATGACCTAGCACCTATGTAGGGAACTGCTACTGCTGCTATCATCATAGCACTAACAATTCTCTTTACATGATGGTCGGGCACTGAAAAAAACCAACTCCTTTATTTGGGAACCCATATATCATGGCAGATAGCTAGGAATCCATTTACACTGTACATTTACTCTGCAAGAAAGCCAAGAAACTGAATAAATTAAGGTGTTCTGTGGAACAGAATGCTTTAAATACCCCTGAAAAAAGTGATAGTTATTGAATTGCTCCTCTATCACATTTCCATCAAAATGGCCCAAGATGGGATATGAACACTTTCCATCTTTATTCATCACTCTTAACTCACTGAAGAGGCTAAAAACATGAATAAAACCAAAATCCGACATTAGCTTATGCAGAAAAATTACGAACTACAAAAGGCAGATCAGGAATCTGCCCACCTCTTGTGTGAGATTAGTAAGCTAGTATTAAAATTTTGTTAGATCTAAGTTGTTTTTAGAAAACTTCTTATTTCTTATATAAGTTAAAAGTCCTTACCATAAAAGTTTCTTCTCTGCTGGGTTACCGAATGTAACACATTGTCAGGTTTTTTGGTTGGCAAGTTCTGTTCACTGTAAAAGAAGCATACATTCAATTTGAAGGCTTAAATTAATGATGTATGATTACAAACTTTACTGCCTTGAGTGCATAAATGCATAAAAACTTTGCCCATGTTATACTGACTCTTGTTACCATCATTGTCACATTTTTTTTTACTTACACACTTCACAAAAGATACACAGAACAGTAGGGGTGGCCCCTTAATACTTCAACACCACTGCGACATGTTAACAGGCTGTGCCGATACAGAGAAACTTAGCATGACCTGAATACGTTAATAAGGACAGACAAAAAAAATACAGAGTGTGAAGCTGGTATTCCCAGTTCATTCTGGAGACTGGACACCCATTCATCCCAGCCTTACTCTAGAGTACAACAGCAGGATGCCTGATATACAGGACCTCAAAAGAAAATTTTCTTGATGCAAGTATTACATCAGCTGGCTTAATAAAGAGAGCTGGTTCCCAGAGTTGTTCACAACAGAAAAATGATGTGTCACCTGTGAGAAAGAACCATCAACTGCACTTTTTCTCATTGTAAACTCAAGAATTTCATAAAAATGTCATAAAGTGCTTATTAGAGATCACCAAGAGAGTGTGACTATTTGAATAGCTGTTTTCTCTAGTGATTTTCAAACACAACAGATACCACTGGTCAATTTCAAATTTATTTGTAGGTTTTACCTAATATTGTCACTTTTAGTGTGGTGAAAGAATACTACCCATGGGTACTATATGGTTTCAAATCTATCATCAGTATCATGTACATCTGAAACAAATACATCTGTCAGCTTTAGTAGTTTTATAACCTGAATATTTCAAAGTTAAACATATAGCAGCATCTGACTATGACAAGCTCATGTTTCCTAAAAAATGCCAACATCTCATCAGTATCAATATCCCAAGTATGTGTAACCTGTTAGCTAGCATTCTATCTTGCCCATTTCCCTAGTTTGACATTCTGCAATTCATTAATACTTTGTTGTGAGAACAAATATCATTCTTGCAGTTGCCACTTGGGTCTTTCATTCATGGAGATTTTAATTTTAAAACTTTTTCTCAAAGTGGAAGAGAACTAGAAGATTACAGCAGCAAATCCAAGAAGGGAAGGGGGGGGCAGTTAAATCAGCAGATTTAGTGTATCTTGGTTTAGTTAAGCAAAAAGCATGCCTTACCAATCCAGATAGGGAGCTGACAAACACCCTGCCAATTCCTTCCTTCTCCAAGAGTAAGGCAAGGAAGAAAATACAGTGTCAATTTTTCAATTAAGATAAACAAACCAAAAGAAACTATTGTTAATGAAAAGACAGAAAAACAAGATAAATCGTGAAAAAGGAAGAATTAGGAAAGAACCTATCAGAAAACAAAACACTTGAAAATTTTTTCCACCTTCCAAAAGAACTTTCAAGAAATTCCCTTGTATTTTCTGGTTTTATAAGACACAGTATGAAAGGTTAGAAGGGAGCTACTGGGTATTGCCAGTCCACTCTAATTACCACTCATATAAAATCTTTCTGGAAATTCCAAGAAGTCATTTGTATTTTGATAAAGAAGGTTGTTTTGTTCTGGTTTAAAATTTTGCATCTCTGCTTAGAGAAGGCAGAGCCTTTTCATTTCCAGGTATATGCGGTTCTCTTTAACCACATTAAAAGTTATTGAAATAACTTCTAATGAAAAAATAAGTCAAAAAAATTCGCTCAAATCAAACAATCGTGTGACTAGGTCTGGTCTCACAACTGTGCTTTTCCATTTTATGGATATAAATAAGATTCCACAGAAGAATATATAACTGCTAGTAGGAATTAAGTTTCACATGTAGTTTATGAAACCCAGTGCAGGAAACTGCAAGTGGAAGGTTGATAACTTCATATTTTACAGCACCACATAATTATTTAAGTTAGAAGGGACTTCCGCAGATTGTCTAGTTCAACCCTCCTTACTCAAGCAGGGTCAACTACAGCAGGCTGCCCAGGACCATGTCCTGTTGGGTTATGAGTACATCCACAGACAGACACTCCACAATGTCTCTGGGCAACGTACTTGTCACTAGCATACATCAGTTCTTAGCAGATTAATAGAATTTGCCTGTTAACTTTTTGTTCAGTTTTAGTAATTTTACACTTTTCTGCAAAGATTTCTTTAAAACAGGTGAATAAATTATCAAGTGATGAATATATGTACCCGAGGTGTTCTAGAAAACTGAATTTCAGAACAATGACTAGTAACTGTGTACCAGATTCCCCTACTGCCATTCCCCTCTCCTTGTCAGGGGCCTGTCTGTACAACTGTTAAAGATACCATTTATGTAGACACTTGTATTCCATTACAGATGGCCACCGTCTAAAACCTTGCAACTAAAGAAGTATAGCAATTATTCCAAATTAACACACCCTGCCCCTCATCAGGTTAGGAGTTCTGGCTCAGCACTGTTAACAGTGAGGCTCAGTGCCTTCCAAAGGGATCTAGTGTTGCAGCCTCAGAGCAAAGGTAAACTTACCACTTAGTTGTCCACACCCTTATTTCTAGATATATTGCTAGCTTTCTACATACCTGACCTCAAGCATACAAACTTCCAAAGCATGTTACCTTGATTTTTTTTTTTTGAAACACCACAAACATTAGAACAACTTACTTCACCTGTAAATACACAATCTATATATATTCTGAGAGCATTAGCATTACCTGTAGGAAGCACTTTCTTTAACATTCTTGACATCTGCCGGATTGATTCCTTCAATAACAGGCGAGTCTGGATTTGCAGATCCATTGCTGATATGATCACTGCTTTCATATCCAGATTCTGTCTTCTGATTTTGCCAGTTATCACCATGGATTTTTCTCTCTGTAAATCCTTTGCTTTTTTCAGCATTCCCTTTTCCCTCTGAATCCAGTGAACTTCGACTTCCTGTATCCTGTTTTGTTTCATCTTCATATATAGTCATTAAACCTTTCTGGATTTGGTTCTCCTTTGGCCAATAGCTAAAGCTTCGCTCTTTTTCGTGCTTAGATTTACTGTTCAGATTTGCCTTGTGCTTTGGGCTATGCTGTTTTTTCTCAGACTCACTGAAAATGCTGTCTACATTTAACGTCTCCCGCATAGGTTTCCAACCTTTACTTCTGCTTCTGCTGCTGATACTTCCTTTGTCCCTAGAGTCTTGACTGGTGTCTGTATCGTAGCCAGTGACACCATCAGTCCGGGTCCTTATCACCGATTTCTCCCCAGCAGGACAAGCTTCTGTTTTATTTGATCCAATCACCTGTGCAGAAAGCTTTGCTTGGTGAGGTGCATTTTCATGCTTGTAGACGCCTCTTCCCTGGCTGCTGTATATGCGCTGATCAGCACAGTGTCTAAGTCCATTTCCAACTGGAGGAGACCCCGACTTAACACCGGCATGATCTTCCCCCGTCAAATCTTATAAGAAGGGAAAAAAAAAAAAAGCTCCATTAAAGTTCTCATTAATTTTTAACTGATGTTGTTACAGTACTTATGTTTATTACACTATCCCAAAAAATTCAGTACATTTGTTTTAGAATACCAAAGATTGGGAAATTCTAATCTTACAGGTGTGTTCTCTTTAAGGAGGTTATTTTTAAATCTGCATAGATAGTATTGATTCTTAAAGATATTTAACCCATTGATTCTCTGGTCATATTTAGAATGTACCTCTTTGTCTCCCAGACTCTTTTCTTGGTCCTCTATCTGCATCTTTCCGTAAAGATGAGAAGTTTTTCATATCAGCAGCTTTTTGAGCACACTCTCTGGATATGTCCTTTAGCCTGTCCTTTTGATCGCTGTAACCTAACTTAGCTGCAAAAAATACTTTTTGTCAAAGATTATTACTCAAAAGTCATTCATCATCAAAACATGCCAATACATTTATCTACCATTTGTTTTTAATATTACTACTACTTAAAAAGGCTAATTAATTATGTAACACAAATTAAGAAAATGAGATGTATAGTATAAACATGTAGGTATCTCCAAGGACTCTACCCAGTGGAGCTAATGAAAGGAACCAAAGCAGCATTGTGTCAAGCATGTCTTAAACACCTCTTAATTACTAAAACTGAATTCTCAAAGCATATACCACTCAAAGCATATGCTATTTACACCAAATTTTATTACTTATACTGAAATTATACTAAAAAAAAATAATATCAGTTTAATCTTGTCTAAACATGAAGGTTTACTTTTATTAATACAGTGGAGCCACTGTTTATGAAAAGAAATAAAAAATTTTGCATTTACAGTTCTCAACAAAAGTTAACACTCCCTGGCAGATACAACTTAAACACTAGTTGCTAATTCCACGATTCATTCAAGTCAATGACAGAATTCTTTCTTTAGAAACAGTTCTAGTCCAGAGGCTAGCACATGCCTGAAATGCTATCAACTGAAGTATTTCATAATAGAACACAATTTGGGTTTTTCAAGGATGGGAGTAGGTAATACATACCTGGACCTCTACCACCACTAGCTTGAATATGGCTTCTACTGATTGCTGAATTATCTGGCTGAAGTTTTTTATTAGTCCTTTGATTAGAGGGATCTCCGATTCCATTCTCTTTCATTTGGTCTGATTTAAGGGTGGAATGTTTTTCAAGTCCTATCAAATAACATAATCTCTTTTTAGGAATTAAGAGTTTCTAATTCAAAGTTACCAGTATCTAAATTAAAAAATAATAGAACTTTTTAATTGTGGATTAGAGAAAACAAATGAAAACCCCCACCAGAAAACCACATCCCATTTCAATATGGTAGGCAATAAGGTTCTGCAGTATTTTTATATGCTGCCATATTTATAGTGGTAGACTATAGTGAAATATGGTCCTCAATTCTTTCTTCCCTGAAGCAGTCTATGTCCGATTGCTACTCATTGTGTAAAGAGGAATGTCAAATTCAACTGGCCTTTTATGTTATGTTTAATATTAAAAAACTAAACACAAACCCTTCCTCCCAAAAAACCCCACCGCCACATGCAGAGAGTCCAAACCTCACAAAAAGGAAAAAAAAAATAAAATAAAAAAATTCCCCAAAACCCACCAAGGCAGCAGTACAAACTACAGAACCAACAGAATGGTTTCTTATATAGAGGCCTATGCTATATGAATCTTGGAGAGAAGTTTCCTGCAGTTTCTCCTGATTTTTCCCAATGTTGACTTGTGCTCTGTGCATGTGTATATATATATACACACAGACACACATGCTCCAAATATATCTCCATATGTGTACAAAGCTTTACTTTTTATAGCATTTATCATTTTATAGCATTTTTAAAGGTATTTTAAATGTATCAATAGACACATAACATCTGCATACACAAATACACGTTTTTCTTCTGAAATTACTGAAATTATGTAATTCATTATGTAAAGTAGCTATGAACAATCTACAACAGAAACTCTTTATTCCCCATTATCCATGAATCTCAATTTATATTCCCTTACCAGACACAAACCAAACAGTTCTAATATTGAATATATACACTAAACTCTTTTCTTTTGAGACTCTTCAGACAATTAGCGATTGAAGTATTTAAGAACAAAGCAGCTAATCCATTACCTTCTCCTTTATATTCCACATTTCAGAAGTATAGTTAATACTTCTAATGAGAAAAAAAAATTGAAAATAAAAATCTTAATTACCCAAGTCTTCCCCATTTCCTGCTGCTGCTTTACACTGAGACCAGTGAATAATCTGCTTTGGAGCATCTTCTGGAGATACAGCTGTGCCATCTGGGTTAGCATAAAACAGCAACAGTGGCTGAAAGTGACACCGAATGCACCGGGAGACCACATCTTTCCATTTTGTTCCAATCTAAAAAAAAAAAAAACCCAAAAAAAAAGCAAACCAAAAAACAAGACACCCCCCAAAACTTTATCCACATCATTGAGACCAACTATGGAAAGAATAATTCATTAGCAATTCCAATGCCTAATTCCAAAGGTACATTAAGATGCAACATTTGGCACAAGAGTTTATGTGAATTGCGGCAAAAAGCTAGAACCTGTATTCCATGGGCTAACAATCACAACATCAACACTATGAATACTGCTGCCAGTAATAAGGGTTTCTTTTTCATTAAAAGAAGCACAAATACAATTAACGGTAGATATATTCATCTATATTCTGAAATATTTGGTATTTGGAACGCAGAACTGGAAAACACTGAAGTAAATTCTAAAATTCATGAAACTCATTTACAAAACTAAAAGTTAATTTTATTAAAAGTATTTGTCTTGTTTCAAGTTTGGTATCAGAAGGATGCATTATAGAAAAGTAAAGATCACAAAATTGGGTAGCAGTAAAACAAATATTTACCTCTTTTACATTTGCATCATCAAACAACACCCATTTGCAACTCTTGGTGTGAAAGGCAAAGGCACAGTAATGTCGGCTTGTGTAGCAAATCATTCCCACAAGAAAAAGTTCACTATTTTTGGCATTTTCATCTGTAACTCTGTAAAACAGCTGTAAAAAATGGTTATATTTTTAAAATGCGTAAAACAGCGTCAGTTTCCAAACCTACTACTGGCATTTCAGCATGACAACTGGTATCAAATATAGTGTTGCATTATACAATTTTTCATTAGTAAATACTGATTTTTGCACTTATTAGATCTATTTTAATATTTATTTTTGCATAGTTCAAAGGGTAAAACAATAATGCTCTGGAATAATTCCAGAAATGTCAAACTGAACATAATATTGCTAAATTTTCAACTCTTAATTCATCTACATTCATCGTTGTACCTAGGCACAATACCCACACTTCTGAGCGGATTTTTTCCTCTCAGAAACTACATTAAACAGCACATTATAAAATGGTGAAAGTAGACATAAATTTTGAAGTTAAATTGTGCTTTTTAAAAAAATAGATATGTATATATTTTTAATATATTTACATTTATATAATACACATGTAAAACAAAAATCTAGAATAAGCAAATAGTAATTCTTAGATCAGATACCCCAGGAAGATAAAGTTGTGTTGCCAGATTCCTCATAACCTCTTCTGTCAGGTCAGAGTGTTCTGAATCCCAGACTAAACCGATTGTGACAATCTCAGGACAATTCATAAGAACACGACGGATTTTTATTTTTTGACCACAGTTACTCTAGAAAAAAGGAAAAAATGTGATGGGAGGGAAAACAAAAATGTTTAAAAAAAAATGGAAGTCTGAAGTTGAGTTACTAGACACAAAATAGTGCAATAATACAACTCTGCAACAATACAACTCTGCAACTGCTTTTAATTCTCAAATTATGGTGTTTGTTTCTAACAATTTAAGGATAAAATTAATGATAAAAAATATACTCTGACGAAGACTACAGCTAAACTTCTATGTCCAGTCACCAACTTAAAACAGAAACCTCCATCCAACAACTTCTAAGTCACCATCAGATTTTCTCTTTTTTTCCCAATCCATTTAATCATTCAAGCTGAAGTCTATCCATTCTTGTGTACTCTTCTATGGTTCCTAAATTAACAGTATTTATGCAAAGAGACATTAAATAGAATAAGCTGAAAGAGACTATTTTTGTCAACAGAAGCACAAAATTATTCCAGTTAGAAATTAATGTTGTTGCGCTGTCAGTGAATATGAACTAAAGCAGCTTCATTCAGGAAAATAAATCTGTTCCAACTGATCACACTGAACAGAAAATGAAGAATAAAACACAGACCTAATAATTATCTAAACAGGCCACTTGCACCTACATACCATGTTTATCTGTAACTGGAGCAAAAAATTATAAATTTAAGGGCTTTTTTTTTTTTTAAGTTGGACTGTGCAGAAGTGGCCACAGGTAATCCAGCTTTTAAGGGAATACTTCAGTTCAATTTGTCATCTTAGAAAGTTGTCCCTTGTATCCTGAAGTAATGCAACATCTTTGTTTACTTACAGGACAATTTCTGTAGTCGTCACTAGTATTTGCTGCCTGCAGCAGTTCTGCAAACATTTCTGGCTTGAGACGTTCATGCCTCTCCATCATTCTTTCTACTTCATTACTGTAAAAAATAAATGGAAATTAACTGTTGATATCCCTTCTTAAGAGTTAAGATATTTCAGTCAATTCTCAACTATATCTTTTGACTAAAAAGGAAAGATAAAGTGGTAAAACAGTAGAAGTACATACTTTTTGTCAAGTTCTCCCTAAATCTTGGTTTTGAAATCCAAATTTTACTTTTGGACAATCTCTCGAACATTTTAACAAAGGAACACACATTCATTTTTAACCATTACAGCGTTTCTCTGGCATGCTCTGCTTATTCTTGAAAGGGTGTATGTAGAAGAATGATACAGAAGAATAAAAGCTCTTACCACAGGGCTGTGGTAGAAATGTAACGCACAAATTCCGTAAAAGGCAATGGGTCTGATGACGCTCCACAGCTACGACATACACACTACAAAAATAAAAATACTTTTTATTTACTCAGGACAGCGGAAACAAATTATTTCTTAAACCAATCAAATAAAGATCTGACCTGTTCATACAGTGTCATAGCAAACTTCTGATGAGAAATACAGGATTTTGAAGTGCACATATCTGTTTCACTGTTTGGCACCAAGTGAAAATGGATCCTCTCAAGGATGTTTTCCTAAATAGAAATAATAACATAAATATAAACTCAACTGATGAAGTCAGAATATAGGAGCAACACTACAGTTTAATACTCCAACTACTCCCCTTGGCTCCAAATAGCCCACTTGTAAGTTTAATGTGTGTTTAATTCCCTTCTTACTCACAGCCCAGTGGATGAGAATTCTCTTCATCTCAAGGTTTCCAAACATTAACAAAACAGCATTAGACAACAGTTATGCATCGTCCTTCCAGAATGCATTCTTCTTTGAAGGAAGTGCATCATCAAGAAAAATTTAAAAAGCTGTTCTTACAGTAAGATACGATATTAATGTCATTGCATGCAATGGCTGAAACCTTTTTTGGACTAGGCCTCTGCCTCAGTTCTTCACGTTTTTATGTTTTTCTCTATGTATGTGAAAACTCATCTAGCAGGTAGGCATCCATTTGTGGATACTCACATGAACGTCCAAAGCTGAAAGTATTCAAAGCAGCAACTATGTTTTCTGTCCCTCATCTCTGTGTCTGAAGGTTAATAGTGATATATTTTTCCATAGAATCATGGAACCAACTAGGTTGGAAAAGACCTTTGAGGTCATCAAGTCCAATCATTACCCCAGGACTGCCAAGACCACCACTAAACCATATCACCGAGGGTCTAATCTACGCAGTTTTTGAACACTTCCAGGGATGGTGATTCCACCACGGTCCTGAGCAGCCTGTTCCAATGCCTGACCACCCTTCTCTGTGAAGAAATTTTCCCTAATATCCAATCTAAACCTCTCCTGGCACAGCTTTGAGGACATTACCTCTTGTCCTATCCCTTGTTACTTGGCAGAAGATACCAACCCCCATCTCACTACAATCTCCCTTCAAGGTAGTTGTTCAGAGTGATCAGGTTCCCCCTGGAGCCTTCTCTTCTCCAGACTAAACCAGTTCCCTCAGCTATTCCTCATAAGACTTATGCTCCAGACCCTTCGCCCTTCTCTGGACCTGTTCCAGCACCTCAATGTTTGTCTTGTAGTGAAGGGCCCAGAACTGAACACAGGATTTGAGGTGCAGCCTCACCAGTGCCCAGTACAGGGGGATGACCACTGCCCTGACCCTGCTGGTCTCACTATTTCTGATACAGGCCAGGATGCTGTTGGCTGCCTTAGCTGCCTGGACACAAGCTGCTCATGTTCGGTTCCATGAACCAGCACCCCCAGGTCCTTTTCCACCAAGCAGCTTTCCAGCCACTCCTCCCCAAGCCTGGAGCATTGTACGTGGTTGTTGTGGCCCAAATGCAGGACTCGGCACTTCACCTTGTTGAACCTCATCTCATTGGCCACAGCCCATTGATCCAGCCTGTCCAGATCCTTTTTTTTTTTTTTTAAATGATCCCATTTTTTATAATGCCAAACAATTTTCATAGTCTAACATAGGACTTCTTAGAAAGGCTTCTTTACCAGTGTTCTACACTATCTTCAGTCATCTTTTATTGCCACAGTAATGGCTCATGTTTTTCAGGGAGACACTTCATGCAAGAGTCAAGAACTTCAATTATTTGTTCATACTTGGATAAGAAAATGGAAATATCTTCTGCAGAAGACTTCAGTAACAAGCTGGCTAGTTGTAATGGAATATATTTCAATAGCTGATGAAAGAACACTTGGAAGAACAGACTATATATTCAAATCCACAGACGCCTCTGCTCCCTCAAAGATAACCCTTCTCTCCACCCACGAACTTTTAGCAGTGATTGAGAGCTCACCATCCTCACTGCCCTCCTGTAGTAACCATATTTCACACATCCCTCTGCCTAAAAGAGTTAGGGAGTATGGAGCAAATGTAAGATTACTCTGTCCCACATTACCGGACACTTACTCCATGTGCCTATTTCCCCTAAAACTGGTATGAAGGAGGTTTGTCGTATTGTGTCACTTGTATCCCACCTGTAAGCCTGGAGCTACAAAACAACAAGCCAGCTTGGCATGCACAAAACTAATGTAATTCTACTCAACTATTACAAAGAATACTTACAAAGCATTCTGCTGCATCATCCATGAATCCAAGCTGGAAACGCTGTTCATCCTTAAAACTTTCTGCCAGGGCATGTCGCATATTATCTGATGGGAGTGCTTTTTCTCGACTGTGTTGAAATTGTGAAAATATTGCCTAGGAGGAAAAACAATTATTTAGCTTAAGCAGCCATCTGACTAGATGTTGTGGTTCTACACAAATACACCAGTTCGTACACAGCATGCCTAACCAGCAAATATTGTCAATGTTTATTAACCTATGCAACTTTAGAACTTTTATCTTAAAGTTACATAGGTTCCTTGTTCTGTTCCTCATTCCGTTATAATAAATTATGCTACCCAACTTAACTTAGATCCAATAGGAAGACAACATAGAAGTATATAAAAGTGCAAGTAATTGACCCCCAGAAGCAACACAAGCTCTGGCCTGTAAATATACAGCTTTTTAAGGTGGTTTCTGGAATAGTGGGTCATACATACATCTCTTATCTTTACAGATGGTGTGTATTTCTAAGGGCATAATGTAATACCACTCAGATTAGTTTAACACCCATCGTTTATTAAATAATTTAACAACTTCAGACAGGGTTGTATCTTTATATCAATTATGGAAATGCAAAAAACCTCCCATAAATTAGATAGAATGCTCATAATCCTTGTTCAGCTCTCTTCTGAACCAGTGCACACAATATAACAGAAAAGATTAGTATCTGCAGATCCAGAACATGAGAATAAATTGCACTTGATTTTTAATTAATTTCTCAGAAGAGGTAGTTGGCTGCTATTACTCTTTTTGGCAGAGTTACGTATGCAACTGATCTTATCATATAGCAAACAAGGAAGGTTGATTTTGAAAAAATGGAGTTTAAAAGATCTTAAACAAGTGAGAAAACATTTGCAGATATTAAAGGGTGTATTCCACTCTCAAGAATTCTAAGGCAATGTTTAGGGGGGAAAAAAAAAAAAAAAAGAGAAGAGAAGACTGAATAAAGACAAAGCAAATCAAGAGAAGCCATGTAAAATATAAATAAAGCCATGGATTTTTCACATAGGCCTTGGTTAAAAAAAAAATCTGTTGGACAGAAGACAAAGACGCAATAGATAAGCCAAGTTTCAGTGCTAACACAAAGTAGTGTTTTAACCATGATTCATTCCAGGGTAAGTCTCTGTCAAATATTTAAACTTCCCTCCATAACAAAAAGCATGTACTACTGATAAAATTACACTCAGTATCTCAGTGTAAACATTCAAAATTAAGTTTTTAACAGATAATACAAGTTAACTCTGCTTTGAAAACATTTATCACTTCTCTTTGGCTGGTAGGTCATTTTTGGTATGCAACAGAGCCTTAGAAGTCCAGATTTAAAAAAACTATAGATAAGCACTTAGGCAGATATGTATGCTCATTTTAGTGGCCTGCATTGTCCAAGTCCCACCCTAGTGTTATCCAGAAAAGAAAAGAGCATACTGAATTTCTGAAAGAAAAAGATAACGGGTTGAACTGAAGTAAACCAGGATTCATTGGCTATGCTATTAGTATACAGGAGAGGTTGATTTACATAAAATATCCTTCTTTACTGGGGAACAAGAAGAGTTAAAATAGCCCAAGACCACAAAGAAAAAAAACCCCAAAACCAAACCCCACACCAAAACCAGAAAACAACCCATGTCACAAGCAAGTTACCAAAATGTATCTTCATCCAGCATATATACTACATGAAAATCAAAACGCCCCAGGTTCTGAACACAGAACAAACAGAATCACTCAACCAGTATCTCTGAAAAGCCAAGAAAGCAAAATCAACAGTGGACATAATGACTGAGGACAGATACTTCCAAATGTGTTAACTACAATGTTTTGAGTTCAGTACCTAGGCTACTGACCATGGAGTTATAGAGATCACAACTATACTATTAAAAAGTAACTAATTCCATTTTAACCAATTTCAGAACAGGCAGCAATACTACTACTAACAGTATTCTTGGGAACAGAGCAAAATAAGAAGACTGTCCAGGTAATGCAAAATATTCAGGTACAGTAAGCTGTTTAGATAAATCACACACAGAGATGCATCACGGTCGTAAGCAATCCCTCAAGAACAGATACTTGAAAGACTAAAGAAAATTTCAAGTCCTAAATTACAGCTGCCTTATGAAGCAGCTGAAGCTAGTGTATTGCTTTGGAAAGTGACTTCAAGTGATGCAAACCTTAACTTTCTTTGCACTGGAACCCAAAAAAATACAGGAAGAGGGAGGACATTGAGGTACAGCCAAGTGGTATGTTCAGCTTGAAAAAAA
Organism: Nestor notabilis; assembly: GCF_000696875.1. Classification (NCBI taxonomy): domain Eukaryota; kingdom Metazoa; phylum Chordata; class Aves; order Psittaciformes; family Psittacidae; genus Nestor; species Nestor notabilis. The sequence continues at coordinate 11,041 of NW_009925843.1, read as the reverse complement.
GCAGCACTTGGTCTTCAGAAGTGCACCCTTAGAACAGAGCAATTCCTTACTAACAGATTCAACTGCAACACACCACAAGCACTGCCTTCTTCATGTTTCTGAGCACACTGAAGTGGCTACATTATTTTTACTATGACTTCAGCTATATGATTAGTCATTAAGACTATGTAGTGTAACACACGCATTCCAGCAACTGCCATGCATCAATCCCTCTTCATTTCTTAAAGGTGGTTCCAGTGCAGCTCGGAAGAAGACTGCGTATGAACTTCACATGTAATATGGGTCGAATCAAAAGGAAAAGACAAAGTTTACTCCGTATTATGGTATCAGATATGAACATGAATCCCTAGACACACAAAACTCTAGGAAACTGAAGATATAATTACAAAACAGACACAGGAAAACAGAGGTATGCCTGAGTTATAGTCTGGACTTCATGTACAAGTAACATGTTCCAGTCTGTGAAACTCCTCAAGAATAAACTCTAAAATACTTGGCTTATTCTTACCTATAATTTAGCATCATCAAAAACCACATCCTCAGTTGGCTACATTTTCAAATAATGTTTTCCTTTTAAGCTCCCTCCAGATGAACAATTCCAGTTCTGTATATAACTATATCTACCACAGAATTAAAGATCCATCTTACAGTATAAGAATCCTAGAAGTATCTTTATTGTCAGACTGCAGTAAAAGTAGAAAGCGCATACTACTAAAAACATACCCCTGTGCTTTTTGCATTGGTATTTTTACCCCAGTGAAACAGAGATATGCTTGCAGCTATTTCCCTAGTAACTGCAGGCAGCCAAATACCAGTGCTATAAAAGCAGTAGGAACCTAACAGAATCTGACAGACTTCAGATGAGTTACAAAATGGTTTGAAGTGCAGGTTTTATGCACTAGTCAAGATATGCAGATCTGACTTACTTTCTACACTAAACACAAAGTTACCAGCTTTCATTAGTTTTCCAGTGCTACTACCTGCCTTTCATTACTTCGAAATGGAATGATTAAGTTCTCCACGGTCATCAACTACTGAATAAAAAGAATCTTGAGCCCTTAACAGACAGTAATATAGTTATTGTAAAAGAACTGTATTCAAACACTACAGGAAAGAACAAAAGCAAATGCATATAAAAATATCTCCAAGAGGCTAGCTAGAAATTTCCTAGTCTGTCTTTTAATTGACAAAATTCTATGTATAAGCAGACAAACTTTTGTACTGCAAAATTTCTTCTTTAAACACAATATTCGTTTCAAGCATCCTTAAATCTAAATTGCTTATTCACACAAGAATTATTTAGTATACTTACAAGAACACATAGACATGATAGGGATATATGTTAGTAAAAATTACTTATTTTTCCCTCATTTTGAAAGATAAATCTTCAAAAAATTATTCTTTACCTTTAAAGCACAAAATATGCACGCATCTCCCTGACACACATGTCCAGTTAAACCTCTTAAACTTCGTCGAAATATGTCAAGCTGCCACAAAACCTATAAAAATAAAATTTCACAGAATATAAGTAATGAGCTCTGAAAGTTCTAAGTTTAAAACAACAGCATGCAGTAATTTACTTTTTTTTTTAATTTCACATAACGTACAACTAGAACACCAATATTGCTACAAGAATTATGGTCCTTTTCCATTAATTTGGTAAATAGCGGAAGTGCAATCGCATTTATCATTCAAAATTTAGATCTGTTTAAACTTTTTGAAACAGTGTCAAACCATGTACTTTGTGGGGAAGAAGAGCTGAAGCACTCTTAAGGAAACAAGTAGCAAGCTAAACTGTGTACAGAGATTCTAAGTCTTCTTACAGCTTTACAAAAAGGGAAGGTACCTATGGTTCTTTTTCCCTCTCCCCCCTTTCATGCTTTCTTTCAAATAAAAAAAAAAATAAATAAGGAAACTGAATTGCTGAGTAAAATACAAGCATTATTTTGGGTTAAATCTATATTACATTCTTATGGTCTCTTACTAGAACGATTGCTGCAATGCATTTGTTTTTCCACATATCAATCTAATCCTGGTGCTTAATCAGGTACGTTTCTACTTTTTATTTGTGTATCTACTCTATATAAAGGTAATGTCAGCTTGGCTACACACACTACTTTCAGTAGCTAATGTCTTAAGTACACAATCTGTGCAGCAGTTCAGAAAATTGCCAATTTAAAAAAACAAACACAACCCCCACTACAAAAATGAATTCCAAGAGGCACAGTAACAGTTGCACATCCAGGTGAAAAACCCCAATCCTATCTATAAATATAAAACCTAAAATTAATTAGGATGCATTTGAAAATTAGTGTCTGGAACTCAGTTCTAAAGGTTGAACATAGGTTAGAAGGAACACATTCCTCCTTGCAAAACAGCAGTCACCAATCATCAGCCACTGCTTGACAAACAGCAATAGGTTGTGAAGTAGTAGGACTGTCTGAAACTGTAACTAAAAATTACTTAGAATTTAATTTTAGGGCACCCTATGTGAAAATAGCAAAACTGCAAGAGAAAATAGGTCATGCTGTTCCCATTGAATGTAAACCAGCAAGCTCTTTCTACTAAATCTACTGCACATATTTTAAACGTATGCAGATACTATATACACACCACATAGAGATCTTTCTCATTCCTATGTTTAAATCCATACCATTTTTAAGAAACAGAGGGGTTTTGTTTTAGTGGGTTTTTTTTTTGTTTTTGTTGTTGTTGTGGGTTTTTTTGGGGTCGGGTTTTGGTTTTTTGTTTGGTTTTTTGTTTGTTTGTGGTGGTTTTTTTGGTTGACATTAATGCACCTATTTAGCCATTGCCAGTTTGGTAAATAATTCTGTGCAATTTGGTAACGATTAGGTCCAAAATTAAAGCACTACAAAAAAGTATTTTGTTCTGCCCCGTATTTACACAGCCCAGAAATTTGCTGCTGCTGTTAATTTCCAGACTTAAAAAAAGACTACAATATAAACTCAGTTGTGCCTAGTGTTCCAATTTGCAGGCAGTGTGTAAAGGCTAGCATTGCTCTGTCACAGAATTAAGTAAATCCATATATTCCCTAAGTAGGCTTGTAAAATATCATTTTTTCATCAGCTATTGTCACTGTACTATTATACTATTCCTGAAAGATCTGAAGAGCCAGCATTTTTTCAATTTCAGCTCAGAACAGTATGTAAATAAACACATGAAATCTAAGTCATATTTCTTTGGTATCAAGTTTATCTCCTACTCTTAATTCATAGAATCACAGAATGGTTTGGTTTGGAAAGGACCTTAAGATCATTTAGTTACAACCCATTTGCCCTGGGCAGGGACACCATACACTAGACCACATTGCCCAAGGCTCTGCCCAGCCTGGCCTTGAATGCTGCCAAGGATGGAGCATTTACCGCTGCTTTGGGCGACCTGTTCCAGTGCCTCACCACCCTCACAGTGAAGAACTTCTTCCTTAGATCTAACCTGAACTTCCTCTGTTTCAGTTTAAACCTATTACCCCTTGTCCTACCAATACAGTCTCCCCTATTAGAATCAAAGCTTTCAGCTGATATCTTCACATATCTGTAGGTATGTGCATCTTCTGGTATGTCCCAGAACCACAGGCTCATTCCAATCTTGAGAAAATAGTATTTTAATAAAAATAGTGTCTTATTCGATACAAGTAGTAGTACTGGTTGCCCCACATAAAAAATATCTCAAATTTTGACAGGTAACAAAGTTATGTTTGACAGAAACGTTAGTTTAAAAATTCAGCAGCAAGTTTTAAAGTTGAGTCATGAGTTTCCAAATACAAAAGGGAAGTTTTTCTGATATTCTTAATGCATGCAAGCATTACAACATTGTAATATTTTGCAAAATCAAATATTTAATACTCAGTCAATTTCTTGAAATTAAATACTAAATGTGATTACTTCCACAGAGTAGTCTTCTCTACAATTGCCATATTTCCTTCCCCACCTTGCCTTAGGAAAGTCCATTCCATAAAGACATGCTATTCTGTCTCGCTTGGAATCATTAAGAAGCTTAACCAAGAATGGAATTTAACACTATTGAAAATCATGCTGTGTTTCCTGTAGAATACACATACTGTGATATGAATTATAAGAACAGCATTGCCAAGAGACCACTTTCCATACTATGACTATCTAAGCTGCTGTAAAAGCAAAACTGTTAATAAATCACGTTTTTTCTTACCTGGACAGCACTATTAAGAAAGCAGCTGTTTTGTCCTGGTTCATTTAATAAGCCTTTTGTAGGTGCCAGGGACAGTATACTTCCAGGCTGATAAACTTTTCCAAGGTTACCCCCAGGTTTTCTTAAAAATTTCACCCATGCCATTATTTTTTAGACTTTATAATTGCAATATTTACACTTAAATAATTAAGGATATGATGGGTGCAAGGCAAAGAAGGTCCTATGGGAATTGCTCTAAAATTATGGCATTCCATTCAACTCTGTGCAACAGTGGCCAGTCATGGGTTTAAGTCCATTTCCAGGAGCAGCTGTCAGTCATCTACCAGGATCAGTGTCTCAGTCAAAATACAGATATATAAAGTTTTTAACTCCCAGACTTAAAGAAAACCAAAACGTGTCCAGTTAAGCTTAAAACATGTGAAAAAGTTATTAGAAGTTCTTATTAAGCAAATAGCACAGTAACTGACTTCTCCTTCCAGGAATATCAATAAAGTATTCCTATAAATCAACAGCTGTATTATATTGCAAAAATGGAAAGTTCTTGACAGTCGTTATATTCCTGTTCTCTCATTTCGTTCCATCTTCTTTTTACTTTTAACCTTGACCCATGAAATACATTTCCATTTGGCAGACTCCATGTTTATTTCATTTTCTTTCCAGTGAATCTGAAGAAAAAAAAAAAAAAGAAAAACAAAAAATAGAAAATATAAAAATACAGTTTTCCAAAAGGTTGAATCCTCCCAGGTCAGAAAAGAGGGCAAAGAAACCTCTTAACCTAAAGGCAGGTGCAACAATAACCAGGGAAGACAAAAAAGAAACAATTGCCACCTAAAAGTTATTTTTAAGGCAAAGAAAATATTTTATGTCATAATCATTTCTCTTCTAACACACTATATGCCTCTAAAACCCATGATAAAATTACTCTAATCATTGTGCTAATGATACGCGACTGTTTATAAAAAACACATATCATGTGAGTTATTCTAACTTTGAATCTCCAAGTCTAAGAAAAAGATTGCTAAAAAATACTTTTATCTAACATGTGAAAGCCTAAGATAATTTTTATTTCAATACCCCAGCAAATCACACGAACCAATACATATTTCTATGCCTGAAGATTACTAAGATGTTACAGATGGATTCTCAGCTAGCACTCAGCTTTCAAAAATTTCTATTACCTAGTAAACACTACATAAATACATCATTAGACTGGTTGTATTCTTAAAGTATCCTGAAAAACATAGCAAATAGCAGAGCAAGAGCACTTTGGTAGATGCCCCAATAACTGATTCCAAGATTTTCAAATTCCAGCAGTAAGTTGTTTCTCTTATTGCCAAAGGTGCAAGTTTTAGGCTAAATGACTCATCATCCAAAATATCACCACAGGCGCATGTCAAGCCCATGCAGTCATCACCTCGTAACAAGGGACAGCTCAATCAGTTTGGCGTAACCACTTCATCACTACACAAAAATTTGAAGTAACTGCACAGAGCACAATAAACTTAAAGGAAAGCCATAAAGGCTGCATATTTGGAAGGGCAGAGGAAATAAAAAAAATTAAATGACCTCACATTACAACCAAACTATTCACTTTAAATTTTACAAGCATGTGAAATACAAAATATATCAGTATTCTTCAAAACTTGCAGCTTTCTCAGTATAATATTTTCAACTGTGCAAGCCTTTCAAGATTGGTGAGCAGAATTAAAAAATAAAAATAAAGATTGTAACTGGAACTCTGTATAAACTGAAAGATAACTTTCCCCAGCTCAGAACAACCAACAACACATTTGCAAGCAGTTCTACAACTCTCAGTTATTGTACAGCTGGGATACCACAGAAACAAATCACATGACTTTCAAAAATACCTGCAGGTAATCTTGCACCCCTAAAACTATTGCCCTTTTATATTAAAAGAAACACTGGTACTTGCCTGCATTATTAAAAAATAAAAAAAATCAATAACTGGAACCTAACCAAAAGTCCCTTCTGCTCCATGCATAATCAGATGTTTTTGTTTGTTTACTGATCTTACTATACCTCACCCATAAGTAATTTGATGTAATAATACTGGAAATAGTAAGTGTGATTTGTGACAGCACTGAGCAAGAAGTCTGAAATCTAACTGGAAACCGACCTTGACAGAAAATCATGTGGTAATTTTGTTTTCTTTATGTTCACTTCAATAAACCCAGAAAGGCAAAGAAAAAAAAAGTAGCGAGTAACTGGAAATGTGTATCAGTTTAAGATCTTATCTGAACCTTAAACTAATTAAAAGGAGTATTAATTTCCATTTTTCCCCCCCCACATAAAAGTCAAAGTGCTCCACAGCATAACACCCATTTTTCTACAAAGGGCCAAACTCTAAGAAAACCGGGACAGAGGTGAAACTAAGAGTAAAACAAAGATTAGCACAGAAAAAGATGAAAGATTCTCTGAAGTCAGTTATGCAAAGTGTTAAGATGATTTGTACAGAGCAATTAAAGGCAAGAAAATATTTTCAGATTTGTTTTCGTTTGAAAGTTTCAGTACAGTACATATATAGAAAAAATGAATCACTGCAGTAAAGATAAATAAAGAGGAGTCAAGTAAAAAATGTAAGGTGTATAACTGTTTGTAATCAGATACATATATATGAACACATATAAAAAAAATCACATGTATTCAAGAAGCCAGTACCACACATCAAAAGCACTTAGTAATATGGAGCATCATTGGGCCCAAAAAGTCTCCTGCTATCACAGGGAATCTTAACTCTTAATTCCTAAAGATAACATGATGCCTATAACTAAAAAACAAAACAAAACAAGAACAAAAACCAAACAAACGAAAAAACCCAACCAAAAAATACCAACAAAAAAACCCCCAAACCCCAAAAAACACCAAAACCCAAAAAACAAAAACCCAGAAGAATCTGATATTCAACTCTTTCAACCACCAAATGCTTTCTACTGATTTCTGATTTAGTATTTCTCTATCCATATTGAAAAACTGACCCAATACATTTTTGTCAGAAAGAGAACCTTCTCCTTGACATACCAGAAAAGCTTCTTGAGCATGCATTTTATTGGCAATACAGGGTTCCTAATTCCACTTTATATAGTTTCCCATATGAATAATAACGTACCTTTTTCTCCACTCTCCTGCTCCTGCCCCAGAAGACAAAACTGATGTTAAGATGAACTATATTTGATAATCAGCAATATCAAACTGGGAACACTGAAGGGGTAAAAACAGGAAACAGACTGGATTGGAACAGTAGAGATGGCCTGTGGTAACCATACATGTGTGAAGTGTATTTGCAGGCCAATGCATGGTTGAGGTGTCCCTCATTGTGCTCTTACCTTTGAGAGGGCAAGAGCAACACGATCAATACAGCGACCCAGAAACACCAGGCTTGCTGTCAAGAGTCTCCCAATCTAAAAGAAATTCCCTACTGAATATACTACACCCCGTCTCCAAAAGTGCTCATGCAGTGGTATCCCACCAACAGTGGCAATTCAGCAAACCTGTCGCCTGCTGTCTGCATTTCAGTGTAAAGATGGCTCAGCATACAGCAGCCAAAATAAGGTATTCCATTTAAAAGATCTCTCTGTACTTCTCAACTAGAAGTTAACACCAAATGGGCACTCCAGTCCCTCCACTACTCTTTCGCCCCCCAAATGGTCATTCAACCCAAGGAACAGACAGGAGCTGTGAAATAATACTATCTTGGCACAGAGTTCTCTAGAGGAGCACTGTAGATGAGCCTTCCAATGGTGCCATAAGTGATGTGATTAACTTACATCATCCATTTGTCATCACATCCTCTCCCTAAGGAGATAAAGTTTAGAGTAGCATCTTGTTTTTAAATTTACAAGTGTATCAGTGCAAGTATATCAAAGTCTGAGTTTGTTTAAAAAAAAGGAAGAGGGGGAAATAAAAAGCCAAGATCAAAGGAAGCTATTGTAGAAGACGCTGGCAAGGATGTATACGGTAGTCACAAAAAATTTTTCTGGATTTGGTCTATACCCAAGGAGTATTTTTTGTCTGCTGACAAGCCTATCCTCACTGTAGGCAGTTCCATAAACCAGAGAAGTGATGCTGCTGATCAACCTTGGTTCCTTCCACCTCCCATAATGTTTGGCTAAGTTTTCATATGATTGGGACCTAGACCGCTCACTCCCTTAACCCAAATTCAATACTCTCTAGTACATTCAGGAACTGCAGACTATTCTTACATGTCTGTGGTAAGCCTGCTAAGAGCACTGTAGCATTTATTAGCCACTGGGGTTTACCAGTTCTTTGCAAGTTCCTGGCTTGACAATGCTGTGGGTCACTAACAATAGGTCCTAACTCACTGAACCACACAGCCTTCAGCAGGTGCAATCTCCCAGGAAAACAGTTATTTCACATCGATGTTACTGACATGCTACATAAGATTTTTAGCAGCTGACAGTTAAAGAAATACTCTTGCCTTTCAGACTAAAGGGATCAGTTTTGCATGACAGTTTCCAACCAAAGGCACTAAACAAGGGCTATGAACTCTCAAATCAACACCTATTTAAAAGCCTGAATTCTTCTACCTCACTTCTCTCTTCAGTCATCAATGATCTCAACAAGAACAAAATATATGCCTGCCACAAATTTCTGGCCACTTGCCTTTACAGCTTCCAGAACAAGACACACTAGTCAGCGGAAATACGTTATCACCTGTTTGGCTGCTATACCCTAACACACGAGTAACTGCAGCCATCACAGTCTTTTCACTATAACAAGTAATATCACTAAATCAGCTTAGAAATCAGCACAGTTACTATTTTACCGAAACAAATAACTGTCTGCCACCTCTGCCTCCTTACAAGGTCTCTCTCTTCCAGCCAAGCTGCCTGTTTTCATGTAATCTTTAAGTACCATCATAATTTACAAGACTTCTAGACTTTTCGTCAAATTGCATGGAAACTTGCAGTGGCTTCAAAAGTTGTTGGCTCTGTCTCTGAAATCTGGCTGAAGAATCATTAATTACATCTTCTCAGCTTCATTTTGCAACTACTCGAAGTGTGTTGCATGACTACTGGCAAAGCTTTTTCGTTCCCAATGCTAAGGTTACTTTAAAGCAACACGGGTTTTTTTCTTTTGCTTCTGCTTGGAAGTTCACACCTTTGTGCTGAGCCTGGCAACCTACTCAATGGTCTGACAACTCTCGTAAATCTGTTTCTAAACTAATACTGTTAAAACTTAGGAATTTCTGTAAAAAACAACAAAAATTTGGAAGGAAGAATGATTAAATGCATTACAATGGAACATGCTTATGATGGCAACTAACTAGAGTTCTCTGCAGCAAAGCCAGCCTTGTGGGGACTGTGGTTACTTTCTCCTCCTCAACAGAATGAAATACATGAAAAATTCAACAATGTGCAAGAATTTGATTGTTTTCCTCAGCTCTGAAGTTTGTAATTTAAAATTGCCAAATTTTGTCAAGAGAATAAAAATCTGATTTGTACTGTGATGGTGTTTGAGAGTTGCCCCAATTTTTTTGGTCCCTGCACAAATCCTGCCCCCTTGCACCTTTACCATAGTGTTGAACTGTATATATCAACAGATCCCTTTTGCCATAAGATACACCTAATGCTTCTAGTAATCACCAGTCTTTGAAAATGTTACTATTCACTGCAAAACCTGACAAAGAAATATGTTTACATGCAAATTCTCACTATTTGAAACATCAGAGAAAAAAACACCTTCATTATTAGCACTTACATACAACACACACAACATGAAACAAGACCACCACTGTAAGATGGGAGGGAAGTAAGGAGAGGAGGGGAAGAGGGAATTATATTCCCAGCAGTGATTATTAACCATTAGCCTTGATTTTGTGGGCCATCTGCAGTGGTATTGGCCTGACACATTCTTTCTGCCTCCAGTCACTGACTCATTAAATCCCCAATAGACAAAAAGGGTGTTTGATGGTTCTCTCTTCTAGAAATTCCTCCAACCAATCTCTGAAGATTTTAAACCCAGGTTTGTTTTTTTTTTTTTTTCTATTTTGAAGACCTCTATTGTCTCTTCTTCAGCCCTGATCCGTTTAACTGTCCCTCATACGCCAAACCACTGCTCCTGCGCGGCACGCTTCTCTGTATCCCTTCAAGATGGGAGCACCAGAAGTGTAGATGTTATCCCAGATGGCTTTTGTATAAGCATAGAATTTATTCATTTCTTTAAGCTGTTACAATAAAAACTTTCCTGTTTGCATCAAAACCAAAACAACAGGTTCACAGCTCAACAGCTCTGGGCTGTTACAACTAGACAACAACATTAGAAATAGCTACAATAGGAACTCTGAGTAAAGATCTCAAAGAATACAAATTCCGAACCCATGACATGGGTCAGCATTTGCAGTGAATCATCACACAGAAACAACAGAGAAGATTTTTGTTTCTCCATCTTCCTACTGCTTTACAAAGTGCTTTGTTCAGAGATTACCATGTACTCTTTCTTGAACCTCAGAAAGATAGAAGGTATCTCTACAGTTAAAATTGTCACACTTGCCTATTTAACACATTTAGCTGTGTCCATAAACCAAAACCTTGCCTTTCAGTTTTCTGTGTAGATGTTTGATCATGAACAGAAGTGGAAACCACCAAAGTTCTGTTCCTTCCCAAAAAGCCTTCCGATTTCTGAAGTTACCAGGAACAACAATGTAACTGAGTTACAAGCAAAGGCAATATGAGCACCATCTTTAAGGCAACCTGTATTTCATAGGCTTGACCAAAAAAAAAAAAAAAAAAAAAATCTGAATCATTACACTTCATAAATTTCTTCACGAACAAATCAGAACAAAACCTACACACAAATATTTCACTCAGTCTGCACA
>NW_009925842.1:0-43788 GCF_000696875.1 Nestor notabilis | reverse complement strand
AGCTGTGCCTGGGGTTCTGCCTACCCAGGTGTAGGATCTTGCACTCGTCTTGGTTAAACTTCATGAGGTTGGCATCAGCCCACCTCACAAACGTGTCCAGGTCCCTCTGGATGGCATCCCTTCCCTCCAGCGTATCAACTGAGCCACACAGCTTGGTGTCGTCGGCAAACTTGCTGAGGGTGCACTCAATTCCATATTTGTCTTCAGAGGAGCCAGGTATTCATCTAAGAACAAATAAATTAGTTTTATTTTTATTAATAATAAATGTCATTACATATTTCATATTTACTGCAGCAGACAGACTTATTATTTTCCTAGACTTCACATGTTGACTGAAAGATAAAAACTAGAGAAACTAAAGGAAAAAAGTAATGCCATAATCTGGGAAGTAAAACCCAGGTTATGACTATATTAGTGGGGCTGAATTGCTCATTGTTCTATCCAGTAAGTACTAGAAAGCACTTATAGCTTACTGATAGGTCTGTGCTAAACAGAAGAGTGTCTCTTGTCCAGTACAATTTAATTAAATGACTTATGTATTGTAGAAAACGTTGGTCCTCCTAAGGTTTATTCAGATACCACAATAATGAGGGCTAAATAAATTCCATTCTCTATTTAAAGTACATAGGACCTCTGCTGGAATCAGTAATTTTTTTGTGTTAAACACTATCATTGTAGAAACCAGTCTTCAGGGATGAAAGAAGTGAAATCTTTTTTTTTTATATACATACGTATATGTATACTGTTGGACACAATTTAAAGTACACATGCACATACACAGACCTACATACACTTTGGCACATTTTCCTAACCATGAATGACTCTTGAAAATAAATTTTGGTGAATCTATATTTTACAACTAATTGAGGTAATCCAGCTACTCAGCGTTATAAAATTGTGTCTATTGCCTCCAGAAATGATCTTAAGATTTCATTAGCTTTTAGAATTAGTACTCATCTTTGATTTTAAATAGACCACAAGCTCTGTACCTTGCATATAAATTTTCAGTGCGTCTGTTTAATCATTCAGTTTCAGTATTTTACATGATGCCATATGGTCCTGTGACTAAACAATCTGCAGTTACTATTCAAATTGGCTTTTATTTTTGAGATCTCTGAGATTTAAAATTTCTCTACCAGGAGCGCCATTCCCTCCATACTCTGATCTACCTCTCAGCTTTACAATCAATAACCCATTTTTGTATTCCATAAAAGAGAACATGGATGGTGTCATTTCTTCATATGATGATGTTAATTACTGTCACCCCATCACACCCATTTGTTCATAATGGAACCTGCAGAGCTGCATCTAATTAACTTCTTCCTCTTCTTTATACCTATTACAAAGCCAAGCAGTATTGATCTTAATGATCTCATCTTAGTGTAAATATATTTACAGGATTTCAAAGAGAGCTATTAAAATTTGGAATGCCTTTTTTGTTTGCATAGAATTAAATTCTATTCAGCTTGCTTTTTTTCTTTTTTTAAATCAGAATTTATGATGTCGTGGGTTGACCCTGGCTGGACACCAGCTGCCCACCAAGCCTATCACTCCCCTCCTTAGCTGGACAGGGAAGAGAAAATATAGCGAAAGGTTTATGGGTCAAGATAAGGACAGGGAGAGATCATTCACCAATTACCCTCACGGGCACAACAGACTCAACTTGGGGAAATTAGTTTTATTTGTTACCAGTCAAATGAGATAAGGATAATGGGAAGTAAAACTAAATCTTAACCTCTCTCTTCCCAGGCTCAACTTCACTTCCAACTTTTTCTATCTCCTCCCCTCCAGCAGCACAGGAGGATGGAGAATGGGGGTTGTGATGAGTTCATCACATGTTCTCTTTGCCACTCCTTCCTCCTCAGGTAAAGAACTCCTTACATTCTTCCCTTCCTCCAGCATGGATTCCTTCCTGTGGAAGACAGTTCTGCACAAACTTCTCCACCATGAGGCCTTCCTATAGGCTGCAGTACAGACTCATTCCACAGTGGAGTGGAGGATTATGGCCTTCAGTTGGGGTTCCTGAAGGGAAACCCCAGGGAAGTGCAGAGTCTGGCCATAATCCATCAGCTATCACAAAAGCACTGACAAGGCAAGCGCAGAGCCAGGTATAATGGTGTCCACCCCCCACTCCCACAATAGGCAGCCCTAGGTAGTGTCCAGGAGCACTGTGAACAGGACAGGAAAACATGACATGGTACATCTGCCAGGACATTGTGTGGCAGGTTGAGGACGGTACCTCTTTGAAGGAGGGACATTCCACTGGCCAAGTGGAGAGTCTTGATGTCCACAAAACCAAGCAACCAGGCACCATACTGTGACCATCTGCGCAGGTCAATGGCTCTCATCCTACCTGACCCTCAAGGCAGAATGATGAGCATTCATCTGAGAGCAAAGACTGCTGCTCTGGTTGAGGGGTCTGCACCATCTACTCCAGCAGTGGCTGATGCCTTGTCTAGTGGGAGCTGCCCCCGCCCATGGCATGGGCCTCAGACCTAAATGATCTTAAAGGTTCCTTCCAACCCAAACCATTCTATAATTATTGAAAACATTTCCAAAATATCCCCCCAAAATCAGACTTTTTATGATTTACATTTTTGTGCAGATAAAATTGAAGGCACTTTTATGGGCCTTTAAAAACAACAGTTTACTCACCAAAGGCAAAATTTACACATTTTCTTTTATGATCAAGAAATCAAGAACACATTACACTGGCAGTTTCTAAGGCTCATTAGACCAACTAATTTGATGCCTTTCTAAACTATGTTAGCACTGATTATTTCTTAATATCTTTCTATTTAACTTTAAAAAAAAAACTTTATGGCTTTCATTGTCCTCTGAAATCAGTTTCTGGTTCTGGTAGTATTTAATTCAGCAACAATGTTTTCTGAGTTGTATCTTTAATCCTTGTGTCAGATTTAACAGCTTCACTTAGTGTCTTGGTTAACTTCTGTGCTCAGCTACTTTGCTGTTTATAGTTTCATCTGCCTCCATCTGCTCTGAATAAAGTTGCAGTAAATCTGGCCCCTTGCCTTTTCTGTCAAGTTCTAAGTGGAAAGAAAGCCTAGAGGGCAGCAGCCCCAGACTTGGAAGGCTTAGTTGAAATCCTTGCTCCCCCATAGACCCATGATATGTTGAATAAAACAAAACCAGACCATTAAGGAATTAAGATCCTTAAGCTTTACAATATCTGGTAAGGAGCTGGGGAAAGGAGAAGAACTTGCAAAAGAAATTCTATGAGGATAGGAAACTATCTTCTGCATATGATTACAAAACAATTAGTTTTAGATACCTTAACCTGCCTAATTTGCTGATCATCTATAACTCAAGTTGGCTTCAGTTATAATAACTCATGGTCCTCTCCTTGTAACTTCACGTGTTAAAAGTTTTAACCTGACCACTAGAACTAGTTTCTAAAAATTTATATCTAATTGTTTTGAAAATGCAAATTAAAAAAAAAAAAAGGAAAACTTAATAATTGATTTTTCTAAGAATGTAAGAAAAAAACCTCATCTTGCCTATGTAGGGTATTGGACATTGATTTTATGGCTTATTTACTAGAATGTGATATGATGAAAACAAGTAGGTGTTCATTTAATGAAAACATTGGTTTATTTAATCAAGAATGGGAATCACTAATACCTCAGGATGAATTTTTTTTAAAAAGCTAAATATCTGCTTTGGATTGTGAAACTTTTTAATTGAATGTTTGTACTAGTTACTCATTCTCTCACATATCCCACTGAGGGGGAGTGGTACTTCACTGCCTACCCACAGCAATATTAGAGAAAAAAAAAAGACTACAAACTTAACAGATCAATTCTAAATATCTAAAACTAGACAGTTCAGAAAAACCCTTTCATATCTTCTTGGTTTGATACAGTTCTGTGATAGGACATGTAGAATAATAATATGTTTGTCTTACTAATTGCTAAATGGCACAGGGTTAGGCAACATTAGTACTAACTTTGAGATACTACTTTTGTTTAGTTGCAAGCTCCCAAATTTTCACTCACCCAGCAAAGAACTGTTGCAAGCTAGAATTAGTTTTACATTAGAAAGCTGGATGAGTCATTACATTGATACCATGAATTATGCCTTGAAAGCATTACATAGCCTCTTTACAGATGCTGTTAGAATAGTTAACATACAAAATAACAATATACTTAGTAGAAAACTCATCTGCATATCTCTGTTAGGCCTAACAGAAGAACAGCTTCCACTGAGGAAAACTGGCAAAGGGAACTGAATGGGAGAAGCTGTGATTTGAGTGAGGACCAGAAAATACTGTTCTCTTCCAATTTCAAAAAGTCCTTTGTGCAAGGCAGAGCACTCTACATCTGGACCTTCTGTTTTGATCTCAGATTCACGTGTATAACCTAGCCATGCTTCATGTCAGGCCATGTCAGACCTAGTGAGATCTTCATCATCACTGATACACCCTTCTTTCCTTTGAAATAATCCTAAGAAAGGGAAAGGCTCCTGTTCACTATAGTAGATTCCCAAGTGTGGACAATAAAAACATTACAGTTGTGGAACACACCCCAGACCACATCCACCTCACGGCATATACATGCTTATTTACTGAGCAGACTTTTTTAATTCTTTTCAACCAATGTCTTCCTTATATAGAAAATTAAGGAAATTATACTTAAGCTTTCCTGCAAGCAGGTTCCCTTTAACGTTAAGAAAATATAATGAAAGTACTAAGTATTCCTGTGCAGGAGAGAGAAGAGAATGAAAAGAAAAAAAAGTACAAAGGTCTAGACAATAAAAAAAAATAATCAAGGAAACGAATATATTAAAAGAAAAAAATAATATGGGCACTGATATATGGGAAAATATGCTTAAAACCCTCAAATCCTAAACTCCTTATATGCATTACCAAGGAAACTGTACATAAAAAAAAAAAGGAGGTAACACTATAGACCACCAGAAAAAATAATGTATTAGATATTGCTGAAAAGACATTTGATATGTTAGACTTGTACTATGTGGAGATGGTATATCCCTTCCTATCCCTCGTGAAGTGGGAAACGTTTTTCTCTGCTATGTATCTTAAACATGTGAGAAAATACTTTTGGATATGTGATAAAAAAAATCTTCTAAGATGCTCCATTATGAAGTAATAAAGCAGCATATGCAACTGAAATAGAGCAAACAGCAAATTTCTTACAAGAAGGCAAATGCACAAGAAGGTTCTATGGAATGTTTTTTTAATAGATGAAGGAGAAATTTAAATGCTACAACTACATTATTAAATGGTACCCACTAGTCCAACTTTGAAACAGTCTTCCACACTGCAAACTACAGAACTGAGCATGACCACTTTTTTTTCACTTGTATACCCCAGCTGGTTCCTAGATACGTCAAAGATGCAAAAAGGAAAACACATCTGTCTCACCAAGAAATTGAGTGCTCAGAACAGGGGAAAAACATGTTTCTCAAATCTAATGTAAAATACAGTACAGAAAATTTTCTGCAAAGTGTCATCTTCTAGAGACATTTTCAGCCACACTGAATTTCTGCTGGCACCACCTTGATGAACCCTCATTACTAATGTTTGAGGACTTTGTTTCACTGCTTTGCAAACCTCATCTGTGTGAGGTTTGTATAGAGTTCTCCACTCTGCAAACAAAACATTTGGATAAATCTTTCAAATTATTTTTATGATGATTTTCTTCTTAGACCTGTTGTACAGTTTTTTCATTATCTTACAGATTGCAAAAGATAAGTAGGAGAAATTGGCTAAAAGTTTATTCATAGAACTAGTATGGGATTATTTTTAACTCAGTAGGCACATCATAAGCTCAGAAGTACCTACTTTTAAATTGGAGAACACTGAAGAAATAAAGCTCAGGGAATATGAATATACCAAAGAACACAGTTTTTTAAATGTTAAATGTTTTTCCTGTTAAGAAAGAGTAGGTAGAAAAAATATAATTCACGGAAGTGAACTTTGTAGATATTAGTTATATTGAGTCAGTTTACTTAATGGAAGGCATAAAGTTTTAGTGAAAAAAAAAATTAGATGAGTGGTAATAAGCAAAGTCAGATCTCTGCATATACTAAAAGGGAAACTATTTTACCTGTGATAAGCATAATCCTAGGAATGGGACGAACACATATTATCTTCAATTAGTGTAACATTTTATATGTTTATACATGTAGAGGTAGTTATCCAGAAAAGATGATGACATTTTACTACATCTGTTCTTTTTTGATATCCAGCTGCTGGTTCCAGGCTACTACTGGCCTTTAAATGGTTCAGGACTGAGAGGTGTTCTTAGTCAATATTTATTCATTTTAAATTTGACAAATTTATGTGCATAGTTTGTTTCTTGGTGTTGAATATCCAGCACGTGAAATTTAAATCATGATTCTTTGCTGTAACCATTTACAGAAATTAAATTCAAAAGCAAAATGAATGGGACCAGAACTATCACTTACAGTCAAATAATGATTTTATTTTTTCTCATTTTATTTGTTTGTTTTTCTGTTGCATGACTCAACAAGTTTTTACCATAGTAAAAGACAAAGCTTATGATCCAAAAATAAATTCCACAAGCTCTGACATGCTTTTTTTAAAGTGGAATATATACACCTGATGAAAAATATTCATACTGATAACTGAATAGTTGAAACTGAGGGAAATAGATCCAGGTACCTTGAAGAATCACCTCTAAGAAATGCACAAATTTATTGTGACAGAAAAGAATGTATCACAGAAGACTGATCAAATTGGGGGAGATCTAATCTCCATTCATGGTGTATGCCGATATAGCTATTTGAGAAAGTTGCACAATATTTACTGCCATGATAGATGGCACAGCTTCAGCTAGGTTTGTTAGATGCTTACCTTCATAGTAAAAAAAAAGAAAAAAAAAGTGGAAAAAGTCAATTTTTATGTATCATTATTTCTCCAAATAAAGCACAACAAAATCTCAGAGGGGGCAAACTTGAAGGTAAGGTTTAAGAAGTAGAAAGTTATTTGATGTCTTGTGGAAGAAAATGAAGAATTTCAGAGAAATGGGGCAGTAGAAATGAAAAGATGATACCCAACTGTGATTTGTCAATGAGTAAGATTTCATGAGTACATAAACAAGGTAAGAAGTTGTGAAACAAGGTTTATTATATGAGACCAGACAAACGGATAGCAATTCTAGAAAGAAATTATGAGATCTTTCTTGAGATGTTAGAAAGGATAAGAAGCCTGAAAAAAATGTGGAGAAAACAGTACTGATGCAGTTTCATTCTTTAAGTGATTAGTCATTCTAGAGTTGGAAAACTCAATTTGCTGAAATTTCTTTAAAAAGTATTTTTCAGAAAAAAGTTATAGTGATATCTTCAGGAAAGAAGACTATAGTGGAGGGTGCTGTTGCACTGGAAGGAAAATGCCAGAGAAATATGTACACAAATATTTTAAAAATTAAAGCAGAGGAGTAGAAAATATGTGCTAGATAATGATCTAAACTTTAAGGGTCCAATGAAACTGCTCATTGTTATCTGCAAGCTAAAATAGTCTGTTTTTACAGAAAAAGGCAAGGTTAGTGCTGCTCAAGGAAAAAAGAAAGTAATGACACTGAGTGGCAATAATGAATGAAGGAGTATGAGAGACCGAGTTTGACATTATAAACACTACTTTGCAACAGCATTGGCTGTTAGCGTTAGAAGAGAAAAAGAAATGCAACATGATTTTTCCACAGAGATGTCTCTACAGTCACAACCTTCGAACTGTGTTTTTTTGCTACTTGGCACTATTTCTTTTTAAAAAGAAATGGAAGGACTGGCCACTATTTAATTCAGTATTTCCCCACTTCAATAGCTCTTTACTCCAAAGCAATGTTAATTTATCATAATATGCACACAAGCACACATATAAAGCAAACACACATAGTATTGGTATATAATTTTTTGCTGTTATTTGTATAATAACCATTGTCAAGACTCTTCTTAATACATGTGCTCTGTTGATTATTCTATTTTATTTCTGAAACTTTTAAAATACTGTTTTCTGACTGTTTCAAAGCATTAACTATTTCTGATTTCAGCTCAAAATTTTTAAGTCTACCTTCTTACTATTCATTCTCCTGTATTGTTTGTAATGGTTAATTCTTTTTTGTATGAGTAAAAAAAAATAATGCAAGCAAGAAATAACTATATTAAATGTAATGAGATAAATATATAATCTGAATCGATCATAAATTTTAAATTAAAAATTTCTTCACCAAGGTATGATTACAGTTTTGGGACGCAATGTATTAGTTTCAACAAAAATGGGAGTATAGAATGTTATATTCTAGGGTTCCAGGAAGAATTCCCAAACGAAACCTGATCGAGTAGTCTGGCAGTTTTGAAGATCAACAGTAGTCTGAGGGAGTATAGGAGAAATCAGAAGGGAACTTTTAAAGCCTTTGCTTGATTTGATAAGACATATGAATCTGAATCTTCTATATCCAAAGTTAGTATTCCAAGTACCGGATATTTTGTGTTAATATCTGTTTTCCTCCACAGAAATAAACACACTAAAATTAATTAAAGAAAAAGATATTTCTTGCCAGACCTTACAAACCATTTTGTGCCATCTGTTGAATTCCACTGTTTTTTTACTACAATATTTTTGTTGTTGTTGACTAAAGTCTACCTACCTTACTGGCATTATTCCCAATCTGAACTGAAGGGTTTTGTCATCTACTTCCTACTTGTATTAGTTTTCACTTGCTCTTTCTTGTACAAAGAAAAAAAGTCTGTGAAGTTTTTTTTATTATAGATTTTAAATTCTAATAAAATTAAATTCTGACACTATATAACAACTAAGAATGCTGATAAGACTTTGAGACTGTTATTTTGAGTGTTCAAATTTCAAAAGTTGTGTTTTGCAGGAAACTCTCCTTTTTGTTATTGATGGTTTCCCAAATGTTTACCCAAATGTGTGGGTAAACATATGATCAAATGCTCAGCCTCTATCAAAGGATGAAAAGCCATCCATGTCTCCTAGATAATGTAAATATAATATAATTTAGGAGTTTAATTTTTCCGGTTTGAATTCATTAAATAAGAGTTGGAACTAAAGTTATCTCCAGTATTGCTAGGACAAATTTTACGTAAGCTTTCTATAGAAGTGTTTCTCTAGAGATATTCATTGTGAGACTAAAAATGGAATCAGGGACTTTGGTCCACAGAAGCTACACCTACACCAGCAGGGTGCGTAGCCAGGCAAAAGTGGATCATCAGAGTGGAAATGTGGTACTGAGAGCTATACATGCTTCAAGGAGCTAACTTCTGACAAAGCCTATTCTGTTCCAGTTGACTGATACCTATGTCATATAAGCTGGAGTACATTAGGTGTACTCCTGCAATACACCTTCCACATTAGTTTTTTTGAAAAGGAATTAAACTTGTGTTCTCCAAGAGCAGTGCACAGAGCGAACAAAAGCATGTCACTAGAGAAAACCAAGAAATTCAACTCAGTAGTGTTTTCACCAATCTGAACTGAAGCAAGAATGTTGCTAGCCCATGACTTTGAATGTAGGTTTTGCATAGCCCTGGCTTTGAAACAATGAATGTCCAAAGATGTAACACACATAATCATTTTTATGACATTAAAGCAGTACTGCCTGAATGAAAATACCTGAGTGATACTTTGACATCAGTTTACAAAAGGGCTGGCAACAAAAGTGAAACTGATATTTTTTATTATCATTAGACTTTCCAGTCACGACAGTATGTGAATACTTTTTACAATCTTGACTTGTCTTTGTTTTTCTTCTTTGTTTAAGAACGCTGTTTAAATGTATAGATATATGCCTGGCAACATAAGTATACAATAAAAAATGCGTATAGAAATATATAATTATGATATGAAAAATGCCTCATGCTCTTCTTGTGGAAGAAAAGCTTTAAGATGTGAATCTCACTTTATGGAGGGGAAACAGCTGTCTGTGAAAAATTTCCCTGCAGATTGTACCACTCAACTAAAGAAATCGCACTAAAAGACGGGTTTACTTATGGCACACGAGAAGAAAATAATAATTAAAAAAAAACCCAACAAAAATAAACCACCAACCAAAAACCAAAAAAAAACCCACCAAGAAACACTCCCAAGCATATCCTCTTTCTGTTTAGGTAACCCTTCACCACTTTCTTTTTGTAGATTGATAGGATGGTGTGTTAGATGGGTCTAACACTGTGAAAACTGCTCCATGGTGGACCATCCTGATCAAGATAAAAAGCATGTATGCATTTGTATTACATGGGTATAACACTGGAATTGGTCCGTGGTGGACCACCCTGATCATCTAGAGTGAGTGTGCACAGCAAAGAGCCAACAAGGCCACTCCTCCTGGCGCAGACTGGCCCCTGCGTCAGGACGAATGTGCGCAGGAAAAAAGAAGCCAACACGGCCACTCCTCCTGGTGTGGACCGGCCCTCACGTCGCGATGAGTTGGCACTTTTTGGCATATGAAAGGCCCGGGGCTCAAGACACATCAGGAAGGAGGCAGATCCAACTACCTTTTATGGTCGACCTTACCTCCACGGGGACACCCGCAAAATTATGTGCCTGTCATCCCGTTTCTACACAATGCACCTTGGAGCTGGCCTCCTGGTCATTGGACAAGTGTGTGGGTCAGTAAGAATCTGTGTCTAATCTATCTTTTGGTAGCCTTTAGTTATCTCTCTTTCTAGTTTGGTATATCTCTGGATTTTATATCTGGTTTAGATCTTGTAATAAGCTTTCGAGCAGTCTGGGGGGTATGTGTGGCTTAAGTTCCTTCACCACCCGGAATCCTTCGATCCCTGGAACAGATGGGAACAAGAAAAAAAAAAAAAATTGGAGGAAACTGTGAATTGATCTTCATCCTATTTAGAGACTTTTTTCAGATTCAGCAATTGCTCCAAAGATATAAGAAAAAAAGTAAGTAAAAGATTTGAATTAAACTAGTCAAAAATCTTGATGTAGTTTGAGGACTGATGATTTTTATTGTTTATTTCAAGAACTAATTGTGCTAATATTGGCCTTAAATGAAAATGCCTTCCAGAACAACTCAATAAACTAATTGTAATTTGTCAGTGACAAACCATGGATAAAGCATTAAATAAGGTAACTTTTACTGAAAAAGATGACATTGCAGCCTGTAACAACAACAAAAAAAAAGATTATAAACTATATATAGTGTTCTTTATTATAAACATAAATGGTATAATCATGTATTAAACAGATTCATATATTCTGAGCTCTGAACATGTATGATCACAATCAATAATTCTTTGTAATACTTACACAAATTTACTTTCTAGGTGGGATTAGTCCATGTAACTGTTTAAATGACAACACATTAGAAAGTCAATAATAATTACTTATGAAAATAACTTTGTTGCTTCTTTGTCTTTATAACATTAGTTTGTATGTCATTGGTGTTTCTCTATTTCTATCAAGTTTGAAAAAGCTCATGCAACAGACCACTTTTAAGTCACTCAAATGTAAAAAATAACCCCAATATTCTCAACGTGTTTTCTCCAATTAATAAATTATTTACACTTCAAAGGACTGTAACACAGAAGTGGCCCTTTTCTATCTTTAATATCCACTTTCAGCTACTAGCCTAAAAATAACTTTCTGAAAATCAAGTATTGATGAGGACACCTATGGCATTGCAGAAATAATGCAGAAATTATATCTTCATATTTCTATCTTAAATTTTGGACTAGGAAAATATAGTCTAAACATATGGAAGAAAGTTTTTCATCATTAAATACATTTAAAAACTCATTTCTTAAATTTAAAACTGGGGAAATAGTTTTCATCAGTTTTCTATTAGGAGCATAACTCCTGTGCTCTAAGAATAACTATATATTGCATGACCTTAAATATGCCAGTATGCCATACTAACATGTCAAGTACATTTTTTCAGTCACTGATCATATAGATGAGGTTTCTTTCCAAAAATACTATGAATGTTGCTAGGTATGATATACTTGTGCTTAAAGCAAAGATTCCTATGGTATTAACTTCCTCTTGCACCTAGGAGAACTCAATTATACCTTTAATTGACTCTGTTAACCAATCTGAGAAATCAGGACAACATACTTGGCTATTCTTATAATGCACTTTGACATCAGTAAGAGAAAAAAGCTGCATAGGTGCAAGACTATTCTGTTCACAGAGCTGCCATAAATGCATATATCTCTAGGGACACACAACATGAAATGTGTGACTGTTCTGCTTACTTCATCTAAGCTTCTTTTTTTTTTAACTTTTATGGCTGGGAGGAACCTCACTGGGTTATTTAGTAAACAATGCTGCCCCAAGCCAGGATCAGTTTGAGCTTATGATATATCTTTTTCTTTCCCAGTAGTCACAGAGAACTTATTACCTTTCATTTTTTGACAGAATGAACAAAAAAGGAACCAGCACCAAAAAACTTTTTGCTAATGATGTTTTATAATTATTGAAATTACTACATTGTTGGATAAAATTACAGCTCATTTTTCCTGAGTATCTTGCTTCAAGTCTTTCCTGTGCTGTGAACTTCTTTAGCAAGATGCTTAATTTATATGAACAACCCATTAGTCCTGATTTATGTAAAATGTGCTTGCCTCTAGTTTGACATTAGTCTTGCCCTTAATCATTTTTTTGTTTATAAGAGGCAATATTACCATGAACTCATGCAGTAAATGCTAAATAAAGAAAAGTTATTAATCTCTTTTTTTTCTTCTCTTTTTTTTTTCTGGTTTTGCGTATTGCTGTTTATTATGAAAAGTAAGTTCTATTTTGGCATTTTTTTTTAAAGCACTTAGTTGCATTATTGCCCTGTGTGATGCCTTTATAACAAACAACTAGATTTTACGCCATCCTTTGTGCAAAAAAACCCAGCCGTAATGACAGTGGTATTTTTATACATAGAACAGCATTGGTACTTAGCTAAGGTTAATTAAAAATTTTTAAAACTCAATAGCTACTCAAGAATCATATCTTAAAAAGACATTTGCCCTGAACTTTCATAGGTTGATTTACCATTTGAAAACACATCCTGTCCTTTCTATAACTTGATGCTGAATGATTTTCCTGGAAAAAGGAGCTACAATAAGGGTGAACAGTCACTTTATTAGACTGAATTCTTCCATGACATGTAGCAAGTTAGGTTACCACAAAACATTAAATAATAATGTCTCTTAAGTTCAGCTGAAGCTTTATTAATCAGTTCTCTGCAGTCTGCTTAGATTTTAAAGGACTTTAGATTTTAGAGGATTTTAGAATTTTTTTTTTTCTTAGAGGACATTCAATGATGGCCTCTATTAAGAACACTAGCACAGATGAGAGATCTATCACAACTGATTACAGCAACTTTTAAGAAAGTCATACCGTTTTGAAAGATAAATACATAAAAATCCACAACTACGTGTCTCCTTGTTATTTATTTTTAACTGGATCGGAACAAATCTCAGATGGTTGAAATAGATTTATTCACAAATACAATAAAAAGTATTTTGTCTCTAGGAAAAATAAGACACATTAAATAGTGCAAATCATGTGAGTATTTCAAAGTACTCCATAAAATTAAATAATTTTGCTACACACAAACACTGACAAATATTTTTAAATTTGCATCACACCCAGGGAATTTGAAACAAATGCTGTAATATGATTCATCTGCAGAATTCAGAAAGGAAATCAAAGATCTCAGAGGATTCCAAAGTTCCACCTCTAAGCATTAGGTCAGCCTCAAAATAGACCATAAATATTTCTGTTTCATATGCATCAAAGTTACATAACAATTAGAATTCCAAACAAGTATTACATCTAACCAAAGTACAGACAAGTTACAAGAAAGATTATTCTCTCCTTATAAGTAATTATGCAAGCGTAATGAAAAAAAAACACCCAAACCAATCTTAACCAGACTGTATAATTATTTCTATTTTAATTAGAAAAAAAATAGTATTTTTTTTAAGAAATAGAGATTATTCCATGAAAGATTAACACAGATAAGGATATATTTCTAAGCATTTTCAGGGATTATCCTGATGTCTTCTGTTAATGTTGACTATTTAATGCATATTTTGCATGTACTAGCAAAAGGCTGAACGACCTAATGAGAATTATTTCACTAGATTTCTTTCCAAGGGGTTGGAAAATGTATAATTTGGGTAAATTGTTATTACTATGTACAGACTATTAGCTGGATAAGTGTTGTTTACATAAACAGAAATTTTACAACTGTGTTCAACGAGCTGAAAAGTAGCACTAAGCTATAGAAGAAAACTTATGTGCTGACATTAGTAACTACAAGGAACTTGTCTTTAAAAGTTTCACTCATAGCATGTAACCTGAAAGTATCTTGAAAGTCTAGGGATTAATTCTGCTGCAATCTGTTACAGCTCTAGGTGCACAATATTACTGAACATATGTGTTAATGCCACCAGCTTTTTTAGTTCTTTCTACTGATTGCTAGACAATTGCTCTTCTGCTGATGATCGGTCACATTCAGGAAGAATTTAATATATTTCACTATTTAATTTAGTGAGTAAATCCATTGAATAAACCATTCTAGATGTAGCTTTCAACCTGAGACCACCTGTTCTTAACACTTCTGGAAAAAATTCAACAATTAGAGACACGTCTTAACACTGTTGAGAATGATATAACCAAGTAATGGCCTGAATCTAAAAAAAAAGGGAAAAATCTAGACTAGCGTTCCAGGGATCGAAGGATTCCAGGTGGATGTTGTGGTTCAAGCCCAGCCAGCAACCTGGAACCACGCAGCCGCTCGCTCGCTCCCCAGCTTCTTCCTCCCCACGCTCCCGAAGGGATGGGGAGGAGAATCGGAGGAGTGTAACTCTCACGGGTTGAGATAACAGCACTCCAGTAACTATGGTATAATACAAACCACTATTGCTACCACCAATAACGATAAGAGAAATAACAAGGGGAGAGGACACAACCACTCACCACCCGCCGACTGATTCCCAGCCCGACCTGAGCAGCGATCTGGGCCTTCCAGGTGACTATCCCCAGTTTCTATACTGGGCATGACGTGCTGTGGTATGGAATACCCCTTTGGCCAGTTTGGGTCAGGCTCTCTCAAGTAACTTCACTAGTCTCAGTGAATCTGTCTGCAGGAGCAGGTGTTTGTTAGCAAGAGAAGGGATTTCATAATCAGGGCTCTTATTGCAAAACAGTCTGCTGCCAGGATTATTAGAATCCCTGCACTGAAGATATAGTACAACACTGGACCCTAGAAAATCTGCTTCAGTTTGTTCTGGGGGTCGAAGGATTCCCAGTGGAGAAGGAACATAAGACACACACACAAAACTGCTAGAAAGTTTATTATAAGATCTAAAGTAGATGTAAAGTCCAGAGATATACCAAGTTAGAGAGATAACTAAAGGCTACCAAAAAAGTAGATTGGGCACAAATTCTTACCAACCTACACATTTGTTCAATGACCAAAAGGCCAGCTCCAAGATGCATTGAGAGAAAACTGGGTAGCAGGCACTACTTTTGTGGGCATCCCCGTGCAGGTAATGTCAACCATTTGGCCTTTTATATGCCAAAAAGTGCCAACTCATTCCAACGCAGGGGGCCAGTCTGCATCAGGAGAAGTGGCCTTGTTGGCTTTTTGTCGTGCACACTCACTCTAGATAATCAGGGTGGTCCACCACGGACCAACTCCAGTGTTAGACCTGTCTAATACAAATACATATATGCTTTTTTTATCTTGATCAGGATGGTCCACCATGGACCAATTTTCACAGTGTTAGACCCATATAACACAACTAGCCATTCAGAAAATATTCAATCAAAGAAGGCAATTTGACAATGGATAACTTTCCCAAAATTTCAAACATCTGAAACATTCACAGTCATTTGACAGCTACAATAATAATGTAGTTTGGAGATTATACAAATAAACATCAGTCCTATATTTTTCATATCTAGTGGGAAGTCTTTCTCTTTCTTTTTTCTTTTTTCTTTTTTTCCTTTCAGTTTTCACCACTTTATTTTGTGGGTCCTTAAACGCTAATGATGCATTATACTTCTTTCCCTTTAATTAATTTGTGTCTTAGTTTTGTGTGTGTGTATGCATACACAGGTCCTAAATATGGGTGTATATAAACATATGTGATTTTTCTTAGTATCTGTATGTATGTTTAGAAAATGTCTTCCACGACTCTTTTGACATTTTTCTTTGCTAGTACTCATTAATACTCCTGTAACTATATTTGGGAACCTACTCTATTAGGGAAACCTATACCCACTATGTTTGCAGAACATAGTGGTATAGGCGTATAAGCACAAGAGGTATATAAGCATAACCACAGAATATTATTATAGAACTTAAAAAATATATTGCTTTCAATTATTGCAGAGCTTAGGTCATATAATACAAAACTCTCAATGGTCTTCCTATAAAACATTTACCTACAGAGACATCATCAGGTGCTATGTACGTGCATGCTGCTGTGTGTCATTCAGGTCACCACGCACTCTTGTGGACACTGGAAAATGACTGCATGTAAGGCTTAGCTCATGTGCAGAATATTGGTGTCACAGGGCAAGGGAAGGCAGAAATTATTATGAATAATTAGAATTAATTATAACTAATATTACTAATACTTCAAAAAAAATTTTGTGTCTTTAGTGCTCATCATCCACAGATGCCTGCAAAATACTCTTAAATGATAGGCCCAGAAACTAAATTTTACTGAAAAACAAAAATTATGAGCTCAAGAGAAACATTAGCTCTGTTTTCTAGTCTTCGTTTCACTGTCCTTCTTAATAGTTCTTCAGCTGTCTGCTTACATTGCTGACCTAACAGACCATTTTCCCTTATCTTTCAAGTTCGTATCTTGTATTAACATTTGCCTCTCAAGTTGTCTGTTTAACTGAAAGAGGTAGAAAAATAAATGCATGAAGAATTTTGATAAACCATCTAGTCTCTTACCTTGCTCTAAATAAATGCTGTGCTGGGGAGAATTAGGTTGGATATTAGGAAAAATTTCTTCATCAAAAGGGTGATCAGGTACTGAAACAGGCTTCCCATGGAAGTGTTGGAATCACTGTTCCTGGAAGTGTTAAAAAACAGTGTAGCTGAGACCCTTGGTGACATGGTTTAGTGGTGTATTTGGCTCTCCTGGGGTAAAGATTGGATTTGATGATCTTAAACGTCTATTAAAACCTAGTTGATTCTATGATTCTGTCATAGAATTCCTATGTCATTCCCAATAAATTCCTATGTCATTCCCAATAAATATTCGTCTTACCATTTCTTCAAGTCTTCCAAGTTTCCCTAATCTATTGACTTCAGGTCCTCTGTATCATTTAGAAGTCTTTCTTATTACCAAAGCATGCTATTTCTTCTTATGCTTTAAGAAGGAATGGAGAATTCTTCATCAGAATAACCATTAGGTTGTGTGATAAAAAGATCGTCAGCACTCATAAAAGAGCACAAAGACACAATGGCAGGTGGGGAAGCCCAGATAATACCCTGCCTCAGCTACTCCAAGGCCCATCCCAGGAGCCATCGCTTCACTGTAACCCCATCTCCCCAATCCCAGAAGACCATAGATCCCAAAGGCAGGCAGGAACCCAAATTATGGACTCAGAAGACACTTTGGGCCACTCCTAAGCCTGTCCCAGGAGAGCCCTTGTGTCTATGTGTGACACCCATCACCATGAGTCAATGCTGGAGCACCTTTTGAACAGAGTGAGGTGACTGTCATGGGGTATGGGTCACATTAGGGATGCAGGGGGAGAGCATTTTGAGACTGTACAAGATTTATTATGGGATATTTAAGGCAGGAACACACAAAGTGTTGAAAGGGAATCTCGAGGATCTGGGTAGGAACAAGTTTGGAAAAACGTGGAGGTAAGGAAATAAAAAGGGCTGGTTGCATGTAAATAGCTTGCTGGTCAGTATGCTTTGTGTGGCCATACCATGTGTTTGATCAGCACAATCTTTTGTGTCTTATTATTAAACTACACTGCTAACTGGTTTTCTGTGCAAGCGACTCCTTCTTCTGTGTGTGGGAGGGGGTCTGAATGCCAACTACAGGCATGGGACCACAGGTCAGAGAGTGCATGTGCTACTGGGCTGGACTGACGACAGTGAATGAAACCCAAGTGCCAGCCCTGGGGTGAGACCAGGGTCAGAGGCACATGTGTCGATGGTGCAGCACCTGGAGTGACTCTAGGTGTGGGAGTGCTTGTGTGATCACTAGTAAAGATCCAGCCAGACAGCCAGTGCACAGGTGACAGGGCCTGGAAGCTGTAGGGAATGGGGTGTCTCCAAGGTTGAGACCACAGTTGGTGCTCACTTTGGGGAACTAGGGAAGTGCCAGCAGTTAGTGGAGACCCATAGGTTCTGGAGTCTCTAGGTGCTGAGGTGTGTGTCTGTAAGGGTGAGATCCTGGGGAGCTCTGCTACTGGGGACCAGAAGAGTCCCAGCCAGTTTTGGGTGTGTGTTTGTGTGCTTGTGTGTGAGTGAGGCAGTCTGTACCAGCAACTGGAGAAGAGCTGCAGCCTCAGAGACTTGACCAGGTGCCAGAAACCAGGGAGACTGGAATCCAGGTACAGCTACTCCGCAAACTACTGAGCCCAGCTGCTGGGGGAGGCGGGGTGTGTGGATGCTGAATATGTGTGTATGCATAGATTCTCATTAGCAAACTTCCACCCTGCTCAGCTAGAGACAGGGGCAGGATGAGGCTGTTGATGCTGTGCCTGTGGGAGTGGTCTGTGTGTCTGTGGTCTGTGGCCATCTATGTGTGTATATGTGGTGTACGCATGTGCTCTGTACACGTGTGCCTACTGGGAACACAAGCTCAGCTTTGTTACTGGTTGCATCTAGAAAATGGAGCTGCAGCAGCCTTATCACTCTCTTGGGCTTTTGGAACCAGCATGGTGTATTTTCCTCCAACAATAACTTTTTAAAAAACATTTTTTTTGCATATTCCCCATAGTATCCTGTTCACTAGAATTGATTTATTCAATGTTTCCTTTTAGATTGTGTTTTCTAGATCTCTGATCTGTATCTGTGATTGCTTTAATTTTAAAATCTTCTCTTTGGAATAGATACTTCTGAAAGTGACCTTCCCAGACAGTACTCTACCTGTTGCCCCACTAAGAAATAAAGTAGACTTATTTAACATCTTGCAGACTACACTTTTGATTATACTTTGACTACGGTGTTTGATTTTTTCACAGCAGGATGATTTTACAAATTCGAGTTCATTTTATGATCCACTATAATCCTTGGAAAGGCGGGGAATTAATTTCTGTCCAATCATTTGTTTTTCTTCCCACTTATGCTGTTAATTATACCTGTCTAAATGTAGTTCCTTGCACTCATGTCTGTTGAACTACATCTGCTTTTTTTCCAGACCATTCCTCCAATTTGTCAACATCATTTTGAATTCTCATCCTACCCTCCAGTATGCCTACAGTTCCTCCCAACTATGTGTTGTCTGCAAATTTAATCATATGCTCTTGATTCCATCATCCCTGTTGTTAATGAACAAAACGAATGAAGTTCCTCTCTATACATCTTTTCATTCTGGCAGTGAACCACAAATAACAATTTTCTGGGTACAGTTTCCCAACCACTGTTTAAGGCATCTGTGGAAAAGTCAACAAAATTCTATTTCCTTACCTGAATTATTAAAAAAAAAATGTAATAAAAAATAATTTCAAGATACCATAGACTTATATCCAGATTTTTCTATATTGGTATAGCCTCTGATGTTGTAATGAAAAAGAAAATTAGGAGAGTTGGACCAGTTTGGGTTTTTTCGCAATCTCAGATTAATTCATCTGTCCATTGTCCTTTAGAAAGTTGTCTTAGTCTATAAATTCACAAGTTTTTTCTTTCTCTGTATAATTCTATGTCCCTCTCTTATACACCCCTCCTCCCCACAAATTCTGTGATCCCCACTGCATATTGTCTTTTCTTCCATGGTAGGATACATTTCAATGCTAAATTTATAAGGGCATATTAACATGTCTTCATATTTGCATATACTTTTCCACAAGCATTTAAAGTGTCTAAACTCTCATTACTGAGAAAATAGATCTCCTGTTTTTTAAGTTACCCACAGAAGCGTCTAGTATCATCTGAGGTCATGCAGGGTCTCCAAGACAGCCATCTGTAATATACTACCAGATTAGTGTGAGACCTATGTTCTCCTTAGCTAGCCTTAAGATCTCAAATGATACTAGAGGTTTAAGTTTAAGCAACTGAAATGCACTTTAGATTCCATTGGCTACAGTGGGAATTCAGGACTAGTAACATCTATTGCTACTTAAGGTGCTGTAGGGTATTCTCACCCTGCCCCAAGTATCTGTTTCAAAAGGAACTGGGCTATTCACAGGTCCAGTATTATATCTGAAGGGAGTATATAGAAATCTAGATACTGAAGAGAACTTCAAAGGGCACTAGATGCCTAAGTGTGGGTATTTGAATCAAGTACCTGGCACACCTTCAAACACCAGCATACAGAAATTTGAATTTAAGGGTTCTAATTTCAAAGTGAATCCCACTCTCAGTCATAGATCATCGCTGAGATGACAGAGAAACGCACTGAGATGATTTCAAAGCTTCTGTGTTATGCAAGCAATCTCTAGTCTAAATTCCCTATTGTAGTCTGATGTCTTGACCTAGATTCAGTTCAAACTCGTCGTCCTTGCTCTGACTAAACATTAGGTATCTATTGCCACTAAGATACTTCTAGGTGTCCTGCCTCACCTCTAGATGCCAGTTCAGGAGGGCTTGTGTCGTAACTGCTTGGTCCATGAAGATATCACAGATATCCTAAAGCTTATCAAACAAAATCATAATCTGTATTTGGGTAATGGAACTGTTTGTCTTATTCTTTTACAGATTTGTTAAAACATGCTTTTTTGAAACCCCTGTTTTTTTAGTTAGGTCAAAATTTAACACCTAATTTGAAGTTGGTTTAACAGATTAATATGTTATTTTAAATATTACTCATTTATTTAATTTATAAAATGGTACAGAGCTAGTGTGTCCTAGAGTTAAACCTGAGACAGCCTTCCAGAATTGTCTCTCTGGAAGACAAATCTGTCACATACTATTCATGAAGAAAAGGCCATACACATGGGTAGACATGTGTTAAGACATTAAATACAGGTTCTTATAAGAAATCATATTCCCCAATGATTGAAAGCCAGAACTCCTTCAGTAAAAGGAAGCCAATATTGTCTTGAATGATTGATCACTTGACACCTCCAAGAGTGCTTCCTCTGTCTCAATGACAGATTCCTGGCAAAGATGGATACAAAGAGTTGTTGAATCTAATCTCATCGGTCAACAGTTACATCCTCAGAACATTTTTAAAGTGCCTAAGGAGACCTGGCAAATAGCAAACCATTATTGGCTTCATTGTTTCAAGTTCAAGCCCACTTTATTTGCCCAAATTCTATCACAAAGAGAATAAGCTCCATGTTTCTTTCCAGTCACAGCTTCCTGTTTTAGGAATTTAATCCAAAACCATCAGTCAAGGTGTAGTTCGATCTGAAATTAAGATACCTAAATACCCCAGTTACGTAGGTATCTACAAGCACAATATGTGTCCAAGCTCTTACTATAGCAAATTGAAATATAGGGCTTAAGTCATTCTCTAAAGGTAGAGATGCTATAGGGTAGGCTGCCTGGCATTCATCTGTTATGTAAGTAAGATCTTTTGCCCATAACCTTTTGCAGGCATGTTGTCATAACTGCCTACACATGCAGATGCCGAGATCTTCTTAGTCATCTCAAATGACAATTCTTCGGCAACTAAACTGAGCCCCTAGTGGCAGAAACCTGTATACAGTATAGGTCAAGCAAATGTATTAAATAAATGCAATTTTTAGGCCAAAAAAGAGCATTAGGATTTTTCCAGAAAATGGCTTAATCCCATTTTTCTACAAAATGTAAAGCAGTCTCAAATTCAAGAGAAAATCATTAAAATTATTCTTTCTAGATCACTTTTAGAACAATTTAAGCTTGACATGTTTCGCTTAGGAAGCAATAAGATTCTAGGCTTTTTGTTGTTTTTTTTAAACACTGCTGCATTCCAACACTTCTCAGTTCTGTTGCTACATCGATCTGATCACTATAGCCTTTTTTCATGCACAGTGTTTTCCTGTTATCTTCTCTTGAAATGAACTGCTAAATAATACAACATCTTACAGCTTCCCATCAAGAAAGTATCCCAAAATGGCAAGTGGTCAAACCGAATTAAATGCGTTTCTAGACTCAACGAATTACAAGTATTTTGGGGACTTATTTTAAGAGGTTCTGTTATTGGCAGTTCTTAGCAATGCATCAAGTAACTTTATCACTGAACACAAATAACTTTAGCACTGGACAATAAAATGCATTATAGCAGAGCTGCAAATCTGTCCCCATGTGTAATGGAACATATTCTAGATGCATTGGGAAGAATGAGCATTTACTTATCTGACTGTATCTACGTGTTTAAATTTAGTAATTAGCCAGAAAATGTAGGAAGCCATTAGTTCTTTTGCAAGGTTTGTTGTCTGGTTGCTCATAAAATCCAATCACTTTCATTTCTCATTCTTGCCACTGAAAAATCTCTGTTGGCTTGTAGGCCTGTACAGCATTTATGTCTTTAGAAGTTTCATGCTTAGAGTGGTTTGCATAATATCAAAGAAAATACAGATTAGGTACCCTTCATCAAGCCATGTGCTTGATATTTTTTCTTGCAACTTTATACTGTTACACAGTGTTAACCCTTCCCCTTCGCTACTTGTGCGGGTTATTTTCTGAGTGTATTCTACCAATTCTTTACTTGGGCGTGAAGCATCTTCACTGACTTTTCTCTTTATCATTTATGTTATTTCATTGTCTACTTTAAGAATGCAACAATTATCCATTTTAATAAGAGAAATCTCTAATCTCAAATTGGATGACAACTAGATAATACTGGATTTTTGATATCTTCTAATATGACTGGAAAACTCTAAGTTAGTGAGCCTTACTGCAATGACCTACTTTAATTTGGTAGCTATTTCTATTATTAATAGGAATCCATATGTATTTAGTCTAATTTAGCCAGTCTAAACTGGCTAAACCTGTCTCTCCCACATTTTTAATTTCAGTTGAAATATTTAAAATGCATCTTCATAGCAAGAGTGCCACCCACCCAAATATTTCTAATGAATACTTATTTTGAGGTTTGGTGCCATCCCCGCTTGAATCAAGGACATTTGATAGTGATGACATGTTCTAAAACAGCATACATTTAAAAATATCTTAATCCTTATAAACAGGAGTTTAAGCTTGGTTTGAATAGGTTTGACTGGTTGATGGAGCCAAGATGCAAAAGCTGTCCTTTGGGGTAAACTATTGTTTTCCTGACAAAGACAAATGTGGATTTGCATATCCCAAGCCTACTAAATCATTATCTGTTGTTCTTTGCTAAGACAAGGCCTCAGCATCCTCTTCTCATCCCTTCCATGCTGAGCTTCCTTCTCTCATCTGAGAGCCTTTCTCCACCATCCTCAGCTCTCTCACACACCAAACCACTAATAACCATGTTTTTTCTCCCTTTAATCTCCTGCCTACATTTCTACCAGTTGGAAGAATCACTTTCTCCACTTTGTATAGTTTACCTACCAGATCGTCCCCAGAAACACCATGGGACAAATACTAATCCATGCTTTCTGAATAGTCCTGTTACCTGCACATAGTCAGGTGAGAGAAACTAAAAATAAATGTTTAAAGAACCCAAGGTACAATTCAGACACCCAAATGCAAGCTTCTGCTTCTAGGGCCCCTTCAAAAACCTGAGGTTATCTGAGGTATCTGCACACTTCATATGAAGCATGACTTGAAGGAGACATCATCTGAACAATGGGAGTCTAGGTGGAATTTTACATTTATTGTGAAAAATGCTACTGAAAGTCTGTATTTAAGCAGCAAAATCTCCTTATGGTTTCCAATATGTTTCTACCTAGGCATCAACGAACCTTAGCCAGGCATATCTAAATTGTTACCTACTTCCCTAAGGATATCCTCTGTGGCACTGCACTCCACTGCACCCCTCTCAAGAATTGCTCACGTTTGCAATAGGTAAAGTAATAGGTAAAGCTTAGAAGTTCTTACTTATTATTACTCAGTTTGATGCTAGAGATAATATTACAGATAGATA
Source organism: Nestor notabilis (assembly GCF_000696875.1). NCBI lineage: Eukaryota > Metazoa > Chordata > Aves > Psittaciformes > Psittacidae > Nestor > Nestor notabilis. Next base: position 19,614 of record NW_009925842.1, on the reverse strand, counting down.
AAACAAATGGAAATAGAAGTAGGTGAAAAAACTATTAGCAGTGTTCAGCAAAGAAATGGAAATTCATTTGTAATTTATAGAACCAGTACCAGATAACAGTGATTTGTTCACATCCCAATCTTCTTACTTCTAAAATATGCACATCTATGATGCCCATAATGTCACAAATGCCAGATTGTTTTGAAATATTGGGAAGTTTTCTTTCTCACAGTCATTCAGGGTCTACCTGATCCTAGGGCAGCTCAGTATGCCAAAACATAAGGTAACTCTGCATTACATGATTCAGTATCATACCAACAGTACCTAAGCTAAAGCTCCAGGCTAAGTAACCTAATTCCTACTGAAAGATGAATAACATTTATTTTGTGTTACCCAGTGAGTAGTGTATACCTAGGGGGCAATGCATCAATAACAGATCCTGCACAGGTACACTAGCAAAGTAGCAGAGTATGTTTCATTTATGCCACTGGGCTAGAAGTCTGAAGTGCCTGATTTAATTTTTTTATTTTAATATTTGTGTGATTTGCAGTAAGTTATTCAGTGATCTTTCTGTCACTGTTGTTCACATATAAAATGATGAACTAGTTATTTTCTAGTTATAGGTATCCCTAATTGTAGAAATTACTTTTCTTCCTTACACCCTATAACTGTACTTCCTGTATTCCCTTCAAATGTGTGAACTCTCTAGAACAAATACTGCTTTTAGCTTTACCTAAGTACCATTTATGAAAGAATGAGGTCTCATTTTGGTTTGGGACCTGCAAGTACTAGTGTAATGTGGATGTAAAGATCATATCTCTGTTTTGTTTACAACTTTAGCAATAATTTAAAGTTTTTCATTGTGACCTGTTTTTTTCCATTATTGATTGAAATGAGATTTTAGCAAGGTGTCGTCTCCTAAGTAACAAGTGATAGGACAAGAGAAAGTGACCTCAAGTTGCACCAGGGGAGGTTTAGATTGGACATTAGGAGAAATTTCTTCACCAAAAGGGTTGTCAAGTGTTGGAACAGGTGTCCCAGAGAAATGGTTGAATCCCTTGAGGTATTTAAGAGAAATGTAGATGTGGCACTTAGGGTCCACATGCCTTAGTGGTGGATCTGGCAGTGCTAGACTAATGGTTGGACTTGATGGTCTTTTCCAACCTAAACAATTCTGTGGTTCTATGATTCGTTTATTTACTGAATCTCCATAATGTATCAGCACTAAATCAATAACTTCAGGGTAACTATTCAATCAAATAGAGAAAAAAGCTCCAAAGCAACAGAAAGTAATAGAGTTATGCCATTCTGCATTATGCCTGTTGCTAGACCTGTATAAACTTCTAAAGCTTTATGTAATACTGTGAGGTAGATATGCTCCTTGATGATCCCTTTATACATACACTCTGTCCAAACATAAGAGGCATACTAGAGCATGGCCCCTTCTTTCCTGTACACCCTAGTTTCCTGGCATTCGAAACATGTTTCCTTCCACAGAAAAAAAAAGCTTTGCAGGTGAACAATGAGCATTCTCATTGCTCCATGGAAGTAGGTCAGAGTCTGACTTCAATATTTGCAACCTGTAAACCCTGCAGTGTTTTTCTGCCTTACAATGCACACATAGCTTGCTACAGTCAAGATCTCATTATGGGTAACAGGAATCACATTACATGTTTAAAAGCCAAGAATTTTAATTAATTAGCCTAATTAAAATATTGACAGTCTCATCAAAACAAAAAAGCCAGCTATTAATAGTCCACTTAGAAGAATACTGGCAGTCATAATCCAAATCAATACAGAAGAACTTAAAAATACCCTTACATTTGTTATATAAGAAAACATGCCAGTATCTACCCCCTTTCTTTGGTATTAGCCTTCCACCATCCTTCTGGACTCCAAGGTCTACTGTTATAGTCATCCTAAAGAAGGATGATGGGGGGTGGTATTTACACGAAGTCTCCAGCATTCTTGAGGTCTCCACCAGGAGGAATATCATATCCATGGTGGCTACCTGTCCCATCTCAGCCCTGGGGCTTGTCTGCTTTTCTTTTATTACACTTTCTTAACCCACTCTGCTTTCTTCTCAGGTGTGCCTCAGCCACACCTGCTCCATGCATGTGAAGGGCTGTGTTTTGCCAGGCAGTGACAGGCAAGAGGTGTCACCCCCTCTTCAGCAGGGCCACCCCCAGAGCTGAAGCTGGAGCAGAGGACACAGCAGTCACTGGTCCTAGTTGTCCTGGGTTCAGCTACAGCAGTCATTTTTTCTCCTTCTTAGTAGCTAGCGCAGTGCTGTGTTTTTGACTTTCAGTCTGGGAACAATGCTGATAACACCGATGTTTTTAGTTGTTGCTAAGTAATGTTTACTCTGACCAAGGACTTTCTCAGTCTCATGCTTTGCCAGAGAGGAGGGGAAGCCAGGAGGAAGCAGAGGCAGGACACCTGACCCAAACTGGCCAAAGGGGTATTCCATACCACAGCATGTCATGCACCGTATATAAACTGGGGGGAGTTACCCGGAAGGCCCAGATCGCTGCTCGGGTCGGGCTGGGTATCGGTCGGCGGGGGGTGAGCGGTTGTGTCCTCTCCCCTTGTTATTCCTCTTATCATTATTATTGGTAGCAGTAGTGGTTTGTATTATACCTTAGTTACTGGAGAGCTGTTATCTCAACCCGTGGGAGTTAAATTCCTCCAATTCTCCTCCCCATCCCTCCAGGAGCGGGGGGAGGAAGGAAAAGTGGGGGGGCGGGAGGGAGCGGCTGCGTGGTTCCAAGTTGCCGGCTGGGCTTAAACCACGACACTAGTGCAGGGATAAAATCAAAAATTATGTAGAAGGTTTTTCACTGAAGGGAACAGCTTATGTTAGAAGTTTCTGAACATGTCCTTGCCAGCAGTTCAAGGCCCTCTGTAACATTTTGATTCTTTGCTCTTCTGATTGTCTTTAATTTGCAGAGATGGAGCAGCATCAGTCTGCTTGTTCAAGGCTGTTATATAAACTGAATAAAAAAAGGTTTAAAGTTTTATAGTTCTTAAAATCTGTCAGCATTTTGTTTGCATGTACTTTGTTTATTCGGCTATTATTGTTGCTGTGCTTGCATTTCTCTGTCTTCTTTTTCCTAGAAAATGAGACATTTTTCTTCTTCACCTGAGAATTGCCATTCTTGCTAGGAATATCAGGGAGACTTTGGAAAATGGGAGGTGCTCTAATGGCCTAAAGGCTTCTCATTTTATAACCTTTGTGGAATAACTGATTGCTTTTTATAGTACCTCAAAGCTTGACCTATGGACACTGCAGAAAGCTTATGAAGGAATAAGATCACTATTAACTCCTTATTTGACTGTTATGGCAACTGCTATTATCACGATAAACTGTAGGCAGTCCTGAAGTAAAACCAGTCAACATTTTCTCACTTTTTCTTGCTCCTCTTCTGCTCAAGATTTTGTTATGGCAGAAACCATACACTATATATAAATCCAAGATTTTACTTGTAGGATAAATGAAATCTTAATAGTCTAGTCAAAGAATGGTTACTAATCTAGGTTTGTTTTTTACAGAAAAAGAAACGTACTGGGTGTATGTGTCGAGGAATTAGCCAAGAGGGCTGCAGGGTGGCTTCGGTGAGGAGAGGTCAGGGCTGCTCCATGCCAGACACAGCCATTTCCAGCTGGATCCAACCCACCCATCACGGCATGGCTGGGCCCCACTGCAGAGATGGGGGTGCCTCGGGGAAACATTGAAGAGAGGGGAGAAGGGAGAGAGGAAGGAGAAGAAGGGAACAAAAAGAGTGAGAAGCAGCAGAGGGAACATCAAGGTGAGAGAGGCAGAAGAGAGAGGAGGTGCTGGAGAAAAGATTTCCCTGCAGCCTGTGGTGAAGACCATGGTGAATAGGACCCTGCTCCAGAGTGTGTCACAACCTCCTTTGGGCATCCTCCTGCTCTGGCATATGGTCCTTCATGGGCTGCAAGTGGATATTTGCTCCATCGTGGACCTTCAAGGGCTGGGGGGCACAGCCTGCCTCACCATGGGCTGCAGGGGAATCTCTGCTCTGGCACCTGAAGCACATCCTCCCTTTGCTTCTGCATTGACTTTGGTGTTTATACAGTTGTTTCTCTCACACATTCTCACTTCTTTCTTCAGTTGCAGTTGCCCAGTTGGGATTTTTTTTTCCCTTAAATATGTTATCCCTGAGGTGCTAGCAGCATTGCTGATGGACTCATCCTTGGCCAGTGGTGGGTCTGCCTTGGAGCCAGCTGGAATTGGCTCTATCTGACATTAGGGAAGCAGCTATTTAGAGAAGATACCCCTGTAGCCCCTCCACTACCAAAACCTTGCCGTGCAAACCCAGTATACATGTGACTATCAACGGCAATACAGCATTAATGGCCTGCAGAGCTACACTCCAGAGAGATACCACAATAAAACTTTGAACAGAAAACAGATTTTTCTAAGATTCTGAAGTTATTCATATTTATTAAGGTTTTAGTTTTAAATAACCTGTTTTTTTAATGCTAAATAAGCAAACACAAGACACTTGAAGTCTACACACACCTACTCCCCTTGACTTAGCCACTCTCACAAATGTGATTACAGAACGGACCTAACTCATTCTGCTATTAATTGCTTGCCCTAACAGGCAATTTCTTGCCCAGGAAATCTCGAGGACTAAATATGTTCCAGGTGTTAATGTGTGAGTGAAAAGAATAGCTTCTTAGAGAAGCTAGCCTGAACTGGAATAGCATATATATTGCCTTATGATGAGGACCTGTGGCCCAAACAGTGATTAGCATTCTCAAGGCTTTTCTTTGTCAAAACTGAACACAAGGTATTTTTCACAGTTTTCACAATGGCAGAACTATGTGAAAAGAGGCAAAACAAATGTGTCAGAGCTATACCACTGAAATACTTGTCATTACATCAGAATTATCTTTGTCAGATGGTGGATTTTTGTCACTTTAGTATATGTGAAGATTGATGAGGTTACAAAGCCCAAGAAATTATAAAAAGGAGCATAGTTAGTTCTCCAAAAAGAAACATCTTTTGTTCCAGAGGAGCGTTACCTGTATTTTGTTGGCCTTTGATTCTTCAGGTATTTATACTAGCAAATAAACTGCCTATACTTTTTATCTCATTAATGAGAGAGGACACAAGTGGAAAAATAAAATTTTTATTACCAAATGAATAGCACATCAGGGTATGATTTGATAAACAGGACATTTCATTTTACCACATGGGCCTTTCTAATGTAGTACACATCTCTTAAGTAATTTAATGAACTGTGATGGTTGAATCAGTGCCAGTTTTAATATTCAACAATTTAATCAGCTAGCAAAATAAGTTATAACTGATTAACACTTGAATAACACTTGGATGTGTAACTTATATGTTGCTGAGAATGATGCTAGTGACTCTGGACGAATTAGAGAATATTGCTGTCTCTGCCGAATTTAGCTAGTTGGACATTTGGGGGTTTTATTATTCCCCTTGTGTCAGTAATTTGAATTATGCTCTCTATAATTTAACCAGGTTTTCTCTGCTGTTCACCTGGTCTTCCTCTATCCATATTATCTCTCCATTAGTTTCTTATCTAATGTTGACTGTGTTGCTGGCATCCAGCGTAAGTCTGGAATTACAAATATCACATTCATACACATATGTGTACATATGTCCATTGGTGTTCATGCTTATTAGTTGCAATAATCCAGACTTCTAACTGCTGCAGTAGTAGAAGCAAACACATTGTCCAAGAATACCTCCAAAGTAGGACACATTCTTCAGAAGGAATATTTTTTCTGTTATGTTGTGCTCATTTGCTCATACTTCCTATAACTTGAGCCCACACTATCCTCCATCCTTGCTGGGAAAGGTTGAAGAAAGGTGGATTCATTGTTCTCTAATGGACATCTCTAGTTACCACAGTGAACCAAACTGCTGTATGAAGGTACTGCAGAGGAACTGGGGGATAGGGGTGGAGGTGGAGGGGATGTGGGAAAGAAGGTAGATGACATTGATGATAGAACTCTTCTTAAATACAAGAAGCAGAAAGAGCAGCAGAATTAAAGTGCTGAAAGCCAGTGGCTTTCCAGAAAATTAGAGAGTAGATTCTGTCTTTCTGCTCTCCACTGTTCTTTCACTTCAGTGATGGAAATTGCCATGAGAATGGCCTAGAGCCTGTTTAATTTGGCATAATCATTTTATGAAAGACTGTCCTACTTTTCCTCCTGCTTGTTTTAGAGAATAATATGAAGGGGTGAAGGGGGAGAGGGAGGAGGGGTGAGAGAAAGAACTTTGAAAAGACAGTGTCTGTCTCTCCAAGTAGGAAATTAACAGAACCCATTTACACAGCTATTTTCTACTTTATGTCTTAGTCCCTCCAAGAAAACGGACGGGTGAGGAGGAAAAGTGGGAAGGAGTTTTCATTCAAATAAATTTGAAGGGATTATAATAAATCTATCCCTTTGTCCTGGTTTCAGATGTAACAGTTTTATTTTCTCTTTCCTAGTAGCTGGTGCAGTGCTGTGCTTTGGCTTTAGTCTGAGAACAATGCTGATAACACATTGATGTTTTAGTTGTTGCTAAGTAGCCAGGAGGAAGCAGAGAGAGGACACCTGACCTGAACTAGCCGAAGGGGTATTCCATACCACAGCACATCATGGCCAGTATATATACTGAGGGGAGTTACCTGGAAGGGCAGATTGCTGCTCGGGTCGGGCTGGGTGTTTATTGTTTTTTTCCTTTTTTTTTTTTAGTTTTATATTCTGTCCCCTTGTTATTTCCTTTATCATTATTGTTGTTATTATTACTAGTAGTAGTAGTAGCAGCATTATATTATCCTTTAGTTATTAAACTGTTCTTATCTCAACCTGTGGGTTTTACATTATTTCGATTCTCTTCCCCATCCTGCCCGGAGGGGAGAAAGGGACTGTGAGCAAATGGCTGCATGGTTCTGAGTTTCAGGCTGGGTTTAAACCATGACACCCTCATATTTGTCATGGGAAACTGATATTTCTTATTTAGCAAATCCTATAGCACTAAGGAAAATGCTTTCCTTGATGAAAAAAAAAGAATACTTGTCAGATAACAACATTTAGATAACAACATTTGCTGTTAATTTTGACACATCTAACATTTCAGTTCTAAATATTTGCACTGATCAAATACTTTGCAATCAATAATTTCTGGGATTTATTTCATAGATACTTTCAATAACCATTTCTGATGCATTACAAAATTACTGGAATTGTATGTCTGAAAGCTGTAACAGCATGTCACATATGTATTTCCTTTTTAATAGGCTATGCAACTTTACTAATTCCTTTCAGAAAAACATTTTTTTTAAGTTAGAAATTTGTATCATATTCACAATATGCCTTTCACAAACAGCCTTTTGTTGTAATACTGAAACCTTCACACAAGTAATAATTGTACTGTAGCCATAATTCATTGTATATTTATTCTGAATTTTCTCCTCCACTGCTTCTTTCTACCCTATTATTTGTCACTTTATTTAATTTCTATGTTTGATAAAGTGCTTATTGTTCTAATAGAAGGTTCCTAATAGCCTTCAATGGGTGCTGGATTTCACTGTGAGCATTTGTGTCTGAACAAAAATACATGACAAGTTAATCTGTAAATGAATTCTTTCAGAAAAAGAAATTTAAAACCTACAGTTAAAATAATATTTTTATAGATGCATGAGTGATCATACTGTCCTTATTAAATTACTACTCTATAATTTAGTCAAAGAAAAATAGTCTTGTTTGAGTATTCATGTCATAATTGTAAGCGTAATTTCAAATTCCTTTTTTAAAAAATCTGTGTGGTGTTGTTTTTAAGGATGTATTTAGCAGGAATTCCACCATTGTCTCAACTGTATTGAAATTATTAACTTAAAAATTAGTCCATTTCTTCAAGAGATTTTAATGTAGATAGATAAGCTATTGTAACGATACCATTGTTTCTCTTGGTTTGATTATGTTTAATACGACATGGGACTGTTAGCTCATGTATATCACAGGCTATTAGATTTCACATGGTTACTGCCTAACTGCATCCAATTGCTTCAGATTACTTATTGCACATCACATGTTTAACTAAAGCGTATCCTGGAAAACTCCATTTTGATAGACAGTGAATCCACTACACTGAAAATTCTCTGTATTTTCAGTCTTTGTTTAAAATGTGCCTACATTTTTATTTTGTTTTACTGAGCTTCTTATCCTTAGATTGTTTTATGCCTTTCTCCAAAAAACCCTGACTCCTTTTAGACCCATATCTATTTTTATCCTTGTGAAGATAGTTATTGCAATTAACATTGTCTTGGATAGTCAACAAGAATGCATACCAGGAATATATGCAATACTTCAAAATCACTTATCAGGGTCAAATAGAGCAACAAAACCACTCCTGTGATTTTCTTGCTTATCCATTTATGTCTTAAATATATTGCTAATGTCCAGTCAAATTCATAATTTCATCAGATTTGCTTGACAAAATTTATTTCCTGCAAAGCCCTACTCACTCACTTTAGCATAATGCTTGTTGCCTGCCTTCTCCTCAACCCAGCCCTACGTTTAGCATATCATTGTTGTTTGTTTGTTTGTTTGCTTGAAACTGTTATCTAGAATACTGGCCAATACTGTATTTGAGCTAATCATCTGGCTTGTTCTTTTTCAGCACTTACTTACTCAAACATTAGGAGCTCTCCAGTATTTTAGATGTATGTTTCAAGATGTATGAAAAACTGATCTTAACAGGCAGATGTTTGTGAAAGAGACATAGGTGTAAGTTACCAGGACCTGTCAATGTATAGCTGTAATGCTGTTGTCCAGCATTTTCCAAAGACACTAACTATCTTGAAAGTATGTTATTATGTCCTAGATATCACTAGCAAACAAACCAATAATACATAATTTCTTCAAAATTTTACTACACTATAAATAAGAAATAATGTCAGGATAAACAAACAAAACATAGAATGGAGCCCAGTTTCAAATGAGATATTTTTGCAATGTGACAATTGTAGGCATCTATATGTCCTCCAAACTTTTCATTATCTTCAGAGATGTTGTTCACATAACCACTCAACTAAATATCTAAGTATCAGTTGTTCATTTGTAACACGTCTATTTAGAGGAATATGAAACACTATGTAAAAGAATGTTTCAAATACATTCCAAAAAGATGCTGGTGTATTCTGAGAAACTATGGCTTTCAAGGGTTATGTCTGAGATTGATAGATATCTCCTGATTGTATATCTAGCCTGAGCACAGAAAAAGACCATGTACAATTAGTATGATCAGGCATCTCTATTTCCAACCTGTGACACTACGTTAATAGTAGCTGTTGTTTAAAAGAAATAAGAAAAAAAGCAGATACAGTAATCTTATTCGAAAGAAAGAATATATTTTCTCCCAATATTGTACAAACACAGCAGAGAAAAATGCATGTATATATCATTTGCTGAAGTGTGAAAACATTGTGGCAAGGACTGTGATTTATCCTGAGACAGAAAGTATGGAAGACAGATCAACAGAGAGTATTGTAAAATTCCACGCAGATTCTTTGTCTGATATAATTTAAAAGCTGTTTACTAAAATATTAAACCTTTTTATCTTGGAAGATTAAAGACAGCCAAATTAGATTCTGGCGCATAGACTTGTAGAAGAATTAGATAGATTTGTTATTGTCATGATGTCAGAAATAATGTTTCTTGGGTTTAGTGAATTGTTAATTTAATTCTTGAGAGCGATTTACATTTGGGAAGATTCTGCAGTCCCATTTGTAGTGCCAAGCACCCCCCAAATATATTCTCTTTCTTAAAATGTTGCTTGCAAAATATACGACTAGTTGGCTTACAAAGAACAGCCTTCTCTGGGGATACCTAACAGCTGTCAGGTTTGGATGAGGAAACATGATCAGTAATTTAGAAATGAAACACCATGATGTTGCTATGAGATCTTACCATTAAGCTTAATTTTGAAAGTTTTTTTACTATAAAACTGATCAAACTTGCTTGACTAATAAAACATAAGCAAGTATTTGAAACATGATCGCTGAATTATTTATTCTATGATACGAGCGATAAATTTACTTTGCTATCAAAATTTTATTTCTGCAATGAACATATATTCACTTGTCCCACTCATAACTATAATCAGGCAAAGGAACTCTATCTACAGTGGAACGTTAGGGAGAAGACACAGGAAAAACTTTTTTTTTTTTTTTTGACGTATTTCCTGCATGTTCTACTGTGAAAGAAGAGTAACCATCATAACGTGTTAAAAGTGATTTCCCAGCCTCTTTTGGTCACCCTGAGGCTTTGTCCTTGGAATATTTTTTTGGAGGGCATGTATGTGAGTGTGTTATATTTGTAAATGGGAGGGAATTGCACAACTTTTATACAGCTTGCCCTATACTGATCCTTCTGAAATCTCACAAAGGTTTCAAGAATATTGTGCATTGGGCTTGTCTTGCCTTATGAAGGGATTGTAATCTGTGTGGCAGTGCCACAGAGAGGAAATTTACGGCCATATGCTCCTTCTATGCACAGATGTCCAAGGAACAATTAGTACTTACAAGATAAGGTATTCAAAATATTCATCCAGAACTAGCAGTTATAACAAAATGCATGTTACCTTTTGCAACTAAAAGCTAAGTAAGATATTCTAGATTGTATTTAATGGCACAGAACACTTGAGTTCGGGCAACTGAATCAGTCTTTTCAGCTGCTAAATGCTGAGAGATTACTGAGAATACGAATGATCAACAAATAGCTATTGCTTTCTATATATGTCAGTGCAGCCTTAATTGTCTGATAGCAATAGAAAATATAATACCAAAAATACAACAATATTTCAAGCAAATAAGATTTTCTATACAGTAAGGGATGGAGTCTCAACTCATATGGTGATCACTTTTTTTAAAAAAAAAAGTTTATGTGAAACATCAGATCCATAAATCACAGGTGGAAAAGTCACTTTAAACTGCTTATTTTACTGGCAAGACAGTCTTACTCTCTAAATTGTGTCTCCTGGGCAGAGATTCAGCTGTGTAAATACCTAGCAACGTGCATTTAGCGTGCACTGGGGCATGTGAAACACTCAGGTGTGTAGTTCCCCAAGGGGATAGAAAGTTCAACAGAGATCTGCAGGAAGGCCCCTACTCTTCTGGGATGGCATCTAGGGGTCAGGCAGGATACAATCAGTGTTTACACACCTGAATGCTTCCTCTAGTGGTTTGCTTATTCTCATTTAAGTGTCTCAGATGATAATTTGTCAGCTTGGACTATCAGCTAATACAGAACTTCTGCAATTCCGTCTGATTTTCAAACTCGGTGTTATTGTTCTTTTCGTGTGTTCTTACATCTTTTCAGATTAAGTTTGATCTTGTCTGCTTGAGACTGGAATGGATGCAAAAGACTAGTAGCAATTGAACATAGCAGTTTTCATAACAGCTCAGGAAGCCAGCCAAAGTCTGGAAAACAGAGGCTCTCCTTAACCCCTGCACCTTGAAGGGAGAATTTTTACTTCCTACTCTCAGCACGTTTTCACATTGTTATTTGTTTTATATAGTCTATGCTTCAGCCTCGTCCTGACGAAATCCCTTCAAGCATTCATCAAGGTTATAATATCCTCTTTGACCAGAGATTTTGGTTAGAGAACAGTGTACCTGTCCTGGCTGCATAATACTCAGTTGCTGGCTGGTTAAACCATGGCAGTACCTAACAAGGTCAACTGGGATCATGCCATAACATTTTCCTCAATTAGTTTTTCACTTTATTTCCTCAAAAATTGCTATGCTTTCCTAAAAAATGGCTAAATATCTGCCATACTTGCTAAATACCTGGGAAGCAGGAAATTAATTTCTTATTTTGCTTTGCTTAAGCACATAGGTTTTGCTTTCCCTATTAAACTGTCTGTCTCAATGCATGAGTTTTCTCACTTTGACCATTGTGATTCTCTCCCTCATCCCACTATGGGGGACTGAGCAAGTGGCTGTGTAGGACTTGGCTGCCTGGCAGCGTTAACCCACAATGTCATCTTAAGAAGGTAGCATGGGGTTCAGGCAAAGACAGTACTTTTGATTTAGTTATCAAGGTCTTTGACCAGAGTTCTACAGAGAGTGAGAATAAATATTTTCAGAATATACCTGTAATGGATTTATTTTCATGTGTCCTGGTGCCAATTGACAAAACCATTTGAAAGGAAGGGAGAAATCTAGAAGACGTGCTCTTTCCTGGAAGAGAAAAAGCATATTCTTTTTTTCCTATGCTTTTCCAGTTCAAAGAGCTTTACACAACATGAAAAGTGTGTTCCAGGCCACCAGAGCTCTGCTTTCATAGCACAAAACAATGCACATGCTGGGTGCACTAGGATGTGTTACAGGGGTAGTATAGCAGCATTGTCAAAGGAAGAAGCAGCTAAAACTAGCGCAGGCTAGAAAAAAAGCTGTGCTAGCTTTTTTGGGTTTGGATTATTTTTTAAGAGGAAATGCAGAAACATGACCACCCCTTGTCTAGCAGAGAGCTAATTGTAGTGAACTGGATGACAGCTGGGAAACAAGCTGACAATTAAGCAGTGTGGATGGACAAGGGTTCAGTGCTTTCATTTGCTCCCTGGTGAAAGTAATTGTCATTGTAGATATACCCATCTACCCCTATCAAAATCAACCATGTGGCATGTGCCACCTAAACGGAACATACCTTCAGAGGAGGGTATGCAGACATCAATTCAAAAATACACTTCCTATACTAAAACTGTTTTCATAAAGTCTGAACCTAGAAGAATGCTGTCATTTAATCTATACACACTATGCCTGTCATTCTTCAATACCTTTGTACCTCTTGATGTAAGTTATGCCCAATTTAATCATCTGGAACATCTGGTGCTAAGATACACTTTGTTTCTATGCAATTTCTGAAATGCACAAACATTTTCATATGGCTATTGCTTAGTAACTTGCTTTGAATTCCTTTGTCCTCTTCCCTTTAACCAGGAGGACAATAATGCTAGGAAAATTTTAGGAAATTAATTTTTTTTCAGGTGACTTTTCAGTGACAGGTTTAGATTTAAGAAGCCTTCCCAGGAAACCATCTTCATTCAAGAGCTCAACAGGTTTTTTTCTTCCCTTAACAAAAATGCACTCTGCAAGTTGTGGGCTATGTTTATCTATGCTATAGCACCCAGGTTACAGAGGGGTAAAATTTATGCCACATGTGTAAACTCACACGAGGATCTTCCCTGCCAGTACAATGAGGCAAATTTCACTCTGAATGGCAAGTGTGATTAAAATGTGTACTATGACCACTTTTCACTGTTAGTCACTCATCTGTCATCAACTTTCACATAAAAGGAAGAATCAGAGAAACAGACTTAAGCAGATTTGATCACACATTTAATTAAAGGACATTCATCTGTACTTTAAGCAAGCTTACAGGGGTAAGGAAAGAGTTCAGTTTTATTAAAGCAAAATTCAGCACTTCTTTATGACGGTGAAGCTGTAATAATCAACATTATATGAATTTACCACATTGCAGGCAGACAAAATGTATTTAAAAATTGTGTTAATAATTATTCAACATTGATTTTTAAAGTGTTAAAATAAATAACTCTACAAGTGTAGCATTTATTCAACTAAGGTTTCACCTACTCATTGTAGAATTTTTGCTGCATATTCTTGGTAAATATTCCGGGTATGATCGTATGATCAAATGCACTTGTATTGCCATGGCTTAACAAGCTACTGCCTAGCAACTGGGACAACTGACCACATTCTTGATCTTAATCAGTGCCAATTATAAGTCCCATATTAGCCTCCATTGTATTTCATTATATAACGTAAGGGCAAAAGAAGTTTTGAGATTGTAAATGCACTTGTAATAAAATGAAAAAAAAAAGACCTTATCTTTGGAAAGACGCAGAGCCATTTACTTGCCTAAGCTGAATATCTGGCTTAAAAGTCTACCTTTTACATCTAATGATAGCTTTTGTTTATTTAAACAGTTAAAAATATTTGATCAACATGTCAGAACCCAGTGTTCAGATCAGCTTGGCAGTGTTGTTTATTATTGGGTAAGTTTCATATATGAAGGAGGGTGTAACCTTTGTAAAGGGTTTGCTTTACTTCCATGAGTAGTAGTATTTTTTTAATGAGATTGCACACCTACATGAATATAGGAAGGATTAGAGCATGGCAAAAATAGTATGTGATTGTTCTATTATTTTCCCGAAGGCAACAAAATAATATCATTTAATGAGTGATAATGAGAAACAAATATTTATCTCTTACGTAGGCTTAAAAATTATTCTTTGGCCTCTTACACCAAAACTGAGGGAAAGTACACATATGAAAGCATATCTTGACTGTACTTCATGTTCAACAGAAACCAATGAAACCCCCTGCCTGCCAGCTTCAAACGTCTACTCAAAGAGATATGATTTTCTCCAGTAAGTGGCAAATAACTGCCAGAATTTAAAAGGTGATATCTAAGCCAAATATGTAGTTGTATATATTATTTATGGAAACATTGTGTCTGACATTGAGGGATATGTTAGTACAATGATTGTAGAACATGTAAGGCAAGTAATCACTTCTCCTGGAGGTTTTTCTATCAAGAATGCTAAAAATTTAAACACAATTTCAAAGATCTTCACTTTGCAGAAAAGATTCTCAGCTATTTTAATAAAAAAAGGCTTCAGCCATAAAGATTTTACATCACTTACAGCATTATTGTATCTGCGACTTACATAAAAAGCATTACATAATATACATTTTATTTTTACCTTAAAATTGTTATCTATTGACAGAATTTTCAGCACACTGTAGCACATTCAACCCAAAACCAGAGGCAAGAACAAGGAGATGCAACCAAGCATACGTATTCCAAAGGAAAAATTACCTGTGTGAAAGGAAGTTCTTATCAAACCAGGAGGTTAAGTCCTCATTGCACCTGCACTAGCCCTTCAACTTCTGACGCATGCACCTGCATGTTTTTTTACATGGTATAAAGTGCAGGCATCATTTTGCATCAGTTTTATCACAATACCAGTTGTTCATTTTTTATTCCTTTAACACATCTTTTTATTTATTTAACATAGGCCTTTAAATATCATTTACTATGCAGTTCAAAATGTTTTTCCTTCAGTGTTGTTCTGTGTCTTCTCTTTCTTAAGCTCTTTTTTCTATGCAAGGCTACCATGCGCCTTACTCAGTATTTTGGTATTATATTTCTTTTCCATCCATTCTCTTGAGCTATATTACAAGTATTATTTTACAATTTGATTGTCCTGAATCTTGAAAGTTCACCTGTGTAAAAAAGCAGGTTTTCACCAACTACACTTCTAGAGCAAATTCTATGATGCACCTGATCCCCAGTGCATTTTATCACAGTCCCTCTGGAGCAGAACTCTGCTTCTGGTTTGGACTGCTTTTTGGATCTTCAGAAGAATTTGTAAAGTCAGCCTATGTCACCTCATTTCTGTCACTTTATGTTATAGTAAGGGGGATGAAAGTGGCAAAATAAAGGTAGTAATAAGTGTTATAACTTGTGGCATCTAGATCGGCAGGTCTTTTAACCTTCTATCTGAAAGACGGTTTAAAGGCTTTAAATAAAATTTCTTAAAATATTACATAGCGTTCAAGAAATTTTAGTCCATTATTTTGGCCAACCAAAGAAAAGGAATATTTCAAATGTTCAGTAACATGGTTAATAATCAACTCTTCACATCTCCAGTAGTCACTAATTCCAAAAAATTTACCAGCTACTACTGATAACATTATCCACCTAAATAATGAACTCTCAGAAGAAATACAGGCAGCTTTAATGAACAAATCTATTGAAGTTATTCCTAGAGAAATGTGACTTATTTAAGTACAGTACATGAATGCTTTTAAATTAAGTAGTCTCTCAGATCATAAGTATTCTGATATTTGAAAATTACTTTCTTGGCAAAAGACACCTTTCTTCCAATTCAAACAAGACAAAATTCTTCTAACCCTAAATATATTGACACAATCAATGAGGTATTTCTTTAAAAGAGAATGGGCATTTTTTACCTACTTTCTGGAGGATAAAATTTTAATATATCTTATGATTTCTGCCATGAAACTCTTCAATGCTAATGTAGGTATACCTGCTTTGTAGGTGTAGCTACTTTGTAGGGTCCTGCAACTAATACTTAAGGGGTTCTTCCACTTAAGCAGTTTTGAAACTGTACCTGTCTTCCCATTCCTGTCTGTAATTTTTCACCAATCATCTAGAAAGTATTAATTATTTTCTCACTCATTCTACCTATTTAAATAAGGCTATTTCCTCCCACCTCACAGACAGGAAGTATGAACTTGGCCCGTGCCAGCTGGTATAATCCCTGCTGATTTTTCAAATAAGTCTTTGGAGATGCTATTCCTCACACAAGTTCTAATTCACTGGACATCCATCATCTGGTAAGTTAAAGCAGCACATACTTTATTTTCTGAACTACTTGCCAGGTCCTAACAATAAATGACACATTTGTCTATAAAGATGCTCTTTGCAGGATGGGACAAATATGTATGTCCCTGCCAAGTACTCAGTGATCCAGTGGCTCACCTGAGCTTCTCCAGCCAGTTCCTCCTTAACCTACCAATCAAAAAAGTAGGATTGCTCTTAATAGGGACACAACCATTTATTCTTAGCAAAATAAATTATCTTCTGCCATTGAGGCCATTCTTCTCGTTTACTCAAATTATAGCTTCATTCCCCCAGTTAAGGGACTTATTTTCTTCCTTTTGTTATACAAAGCAGAGGGATTTTTGCTGTAATAACTTGAAGTATAGATTTGTCTTTTTTATTTTTTCTTTCTTTTCAACTCCTTGTTACTCCTCCTGGGTGCTGTTTCCTCATGCAGGACTTCTGAAAACAATACAGCAAAAAAGTAGCATGTGCAGTCCCACAGGGCACCTGGGATTAAAAAGAATTCCTGCTTTATACAACTCAGAAAGCCAATTTTATACAGAGAAAAACCTGTGACATAGTTTTCTACCTTTGGAAGCATAAAGACATGCTTAACAATCACAATTTGGCCCTATCATTAAGATAAAGAAATGTTTACGGCTGGCCATGGCAAAGTATTACTGTCATTACATCTAACATTTCTAGTACCTCTTAGTCTGTACCTTTGCAAATGTTCTGTGAGTTGAGCCTTAGCAATATCCTCATAAATCATGTAAATATCTCATTTGAAAGATGAACAACCTTAGGCGCAAAGCTCTCAAATGATTTGCCCAGTCACATGACAAGTGGCAGAGAATATAACCTCAGAATATTGATTCTTGATTCTGTATTCTAGCTTCTAGACTCACTCTTTCATTTTGATGAACCTAAACACAATCACCTGACTAATTTTGAAAATACTCACTTTAGATTTATTTTCTTCATGTGTAGTTTTGTTCCTTCTATTTGCATATAAAACATTTCCTACATTGCTGTTTATTAACAATGTATTTATGTTCTATTATGTGGCTTTTTCAGAACACTGTCACATAAAAGTGGTTGCCGGTAGAGTCCTGTTGTGAAATACAGTCCCTTAAGCATGAAAGCAACAGTATGTTCAATTTTTTAAAGCAAACTTGCCAAAGATATAGCTTAGCTTTTGAGGGCCATTTGTCCACCACAAAGAAACATTTTTAACACTACAATTGTGTGCTGTGTGGAGAAGCATTCCATACTTCTCTCAGTAGTAACACTGTATCAGTGCAAACACAGAATCATAGAATCATGGAATCATAGAATAGTTAGGGTTGAAAAAAACATTAAGACCACTATTTTGAAGGCATTTATTTTATTCCTACACATTGGAAGTTTATGATCATTGTATACCAACCTTATCTTTTGTATAGCAAGATTTATTTTTACCAGTCATTAATGATGCCTGAGACAAGGAGTTTTAGGATCAAACTCATTGGAGTCAGAATATTTTGTAGGACTTTAGCAAAATCTAAGTTTATTGGCATACCTAAATAGATAGTGAGACAGTCTGACCATTTTTCCACTGAGTTGAAGCCTAGAAATAGTGTGAACAAGATTTTCCTAGACTTGACCTTTTTTTCTTTTTTTTTTTCTTTTTTGCTTGCCAAGCAGCTATAAACTATAAGACAAAATGACTTGTTCACATTGTGCATGTTTCAGTCAGTACTGTTCTATTTTCTACAGTATCGCACCCTTAGGAACATCTAGATTTCACATTGGCTACAGCAGGAGGGATTGGCTGCTCCAAAAAGCAGTGGAGATTATAGAAGTAACTAAATAACACCTTTTTTTGTGATTTTTAAATCAGATCAAGGATGGCTCAGTCCTGTGTAGTTTTTCATTTCTCAGAACAACTGCTGGCATAATAACAAATTAAATGTGTCACTTTCTTTTCACATTAAAAATCTTAAGTTTGCTGACTATAAAAACAATACACTATGTGAACTAGAGTAATGGTTTGTGGCAAAAAAATTTTTAGCTTTCATTATATTGCTTTTCACTTACTTTCTCATTTATTCTATTCCCACATGGATGAAAGGCAGGGAATAGGAAGGTAACCATCTGAAAAATGAAAGATATTTTTAGGCAGAGATAATAGTTCCTTTAACTTCCTTTTAACTAAGAATTTCATGTAAATGCTAAGTAGTTTGTTCTTTGTTTATTTTTACCATTGAGCAGAAGCATACGTTTTATACCTCCTTAGTAGTTTTAACTATTTCCCTGCTTCTATTATCTCTTTCTTTGTTTCCAGGCATTTGTCTCTTATCATTCATAACCTCAACAGTATTTTCTTTCTTAATTCCAAGAGTATTGCTATTACAGAAAACATGGAGATGAGCATGGTTCCTGTACACAGGAAACTGTGATTTTTAAACTCTGAATTTAACACCTGCTTCATAGCTAAACTATCTTTCAAGACCTGCAAAGCTTTGGCATTCCTCATCAGTAGAACTCAAGAAAAAAAACCCAACAAACCAAACCAAAACCAATGGTGGGTTGGTAGTTTTTTTGGTTTGGGTTGGTTTGGTTTGGTTTGGTTTTTATTTGTTTGTTTGTTTGTTTGTTTTGGGGGGAGGAGGGTTGGTTGGGGATTTTTTTGTTTGTTTTGTTTTCTTTTCTTTTTTGGACTTGACCTGGGTTTAACTTTGATTTGGCAGGAAAAACCTGTTATGTTTTCACTGGCCTCACAGATATGTGGGTAAATGTTGTTATCTTTCTGCCTCTTAGACAAATAGTATGGCCATTGATGCAGTTAGGGACAAATCCTGAGAAAGCAGGTGTTGCAGTCGTGTATGCCAGCAGATGCATTCTCTGCTCCACTAACGTTGCCAGCTACAGTAAAATTCCACCAAAGAGAACCTGGGGAATCCGCACTGAGTGGTGCATAATTTAACCCTGCCACTGATTATTCTTCGTATGTGTAAGCTCAGCATGTGAGGTCTTTGGCTAAGGGCCTGTGAGATATGCTCCAGTGTTAGAAACCAGAACCATTATCCCTTAAGCACTGTAGAAAGAGATTCACAGATCTTTTGCAAGATTCATAAATCTTCCTTTATCTTCAGAATCTCTCACCTTCCTTCCTAACACAATGTCCTGGGTTCAGCACATAAAGAATTTGTTGGGAAAGACAGT
>NW_009925841.1:11192-35207 GCF_000696875.1 Nestor notabilis | reverse complement strand
CAGGTTACACAGGAATGCGTCCAGGTGGGTTGTGCGTATCTCCGGGGAAGGAGATTCCACAGCCCCTCTGGGCAACCCGCTCCAGTGTCACCCTCAAAGTGGAGAAGTTTTTACTCATATTTACATAGAAGTTTATAAGTTTCTGCCCTGTGTCCCGTATCCTGTTGCTGGGCACCACCAAAAAGAGTCTGGCCCCATCCTCTTGACACCTGCCCTTAAGATACTTGCATGCATTGATGAGATCCTCTGTCAGTCATCTCCACGCTAAACAGGCCCAGCTCTCAGCCGTTCCTCACTGAGATGCGCCAGTTCCCTAATCTTCGCAGCCCTCCACTGGTCCCTCTCCAGCAGTTCCTTGTCTTTGTTGAACTGGTGAGTGCAGAACGAGACTCAGTACTTGAGATGCAGCCTCACCAGAGCAGAGTGGGAGGATAACCTCCCTCAACCTACTGGCCACATTGTTCTTAATGAACCCCAGGACACCATTACCCTTCTTTGGCCACAATGGTGCATGGCTGGGTCATGGTTAAATTGTCCACCAGGACTCCTACATCCTTCTCCACAGAGGAGCTTTCCAGTTGGCCAACCCCCAACCTGTACTGCTGCATGGGGTTACTCCTCCCTAGGTGCAGGACCCTACACTTGCCTTTGTTCAACTTAAGTTCCTTTCCACACAGCTCTCTAGCCTGTCGAGGTCTCACTACTGTGCAGCCAGTGGTATCTCTTCAGTTAGACTTCTTTCACACGTGCTGCTTTTACAAACAAGCAACCAACAATTCATCACTTACGTATTTTTCTCTCCTGCCTTTTCTGGCCCTACAGCAATAAGCTTCGTGGAGGGAGATGCTGTACGTGGTGCTGTGCCCAGTGTTGGACAGACCTCACCCACTGCTAGAGGGCTTTGCTGCTACAGCTCCTTACCTCTGAGTTACTTGCCTGGACCACATTAGTGTGAATCAAGTTTAAACCATTCCTCCTTTATAGCTCCATTTACAAGTCCACTTGAAGCCATCTTCCCACAATTTTTTCCATGATTTACAGTGTTGCTTGTGCTTCCATTCTGCACTTCAAGAGTAGGGTCCGTGCAACAGTTGCCTTATTTTACTGCTTCTCCCTTCTGTGCATCTAAAGGAAATCGGATCACTAATTAGAACCATGTTTAATAGTAGTTAAAGAAAAATCCTTTTATATAGTTACCGACAAGAAAATTGTTTAAAACATCTGCATGCTCTCACTAAAATTACCTTTGCTTTCACTTCCCTTCCACAGAGAGTGGTACTTACTTTATGTCTGTCTAGTTCCATCATAAGCTCCTAGTGTAGTATCACTATCATCCTACTTGATGCTCTGGAAGCTGTCACTACTATTTACATGTATCTCAGTGAGTAAACAGATGAAGTGGTTGTCGGAAATGAACATACATGATCTAGGACTTAGATTCTTATAGAGCATATTGCTAAAATGGACATGCCTTTTTATAATTGGTCTACACTTGTACTGACCTGAGAGTGCTCCTGCGCTCATATTCCATGGCAGGACATCCCTTCTCCCTGTCCTCCCACGCTGGGTCATTTGACAAGGGAGGAATTGCAGATTGCCCACCTAATGTGCAGCATCACAACTCGCCTGGCTTTCGAGAAGCATGACAATTCTGGTGCAGCATCCAAGGGCTGCATTAAGAGGCTGGAGATGGAATAAGGAGGAAGGGAGTGGGGCTGCAGTCCTCTGAACCTTCTCCCTGCCATTTCTGGTGTGCCTGTCATTTGCAGAGAACACAGAAGATTGTTACAGATCCTCACAATATAAATATATATCTAAATATAAATGTTTCTGGTTTGTGTACAGGCTGAGGCCAGAGTTTATAATCAACAGACAGCTGTACTCACATCAGGTGCAGAGGAGAAGCCTTCCTTTTTTAGCCACTTCGGAGCAATGATTTCCTTGCCCTAAATGTGTTTCATCACCAGATGTCTTTGCAGACTGGCAGCTGAAATATCTGTAGCAGCAGTCGCGTGTACCTAACCTCCAGCTTCTTTATTATGAGATGGGATACTAATACTGACTGTAACCCCACCTCATTTAAAGGGAGAAAGTAAGCTTGCAGGTATTACACACTTATGCATGTGAGTTCCTGTGTATGAGCGGGAATTTTGTGTCTCTTAACATGCTCCTTGAATTTTTGCTGTATTGAAGAATTAACTATTTAAAATAAAAGCACTAAGGCTTTTCAGTCTGATCAATGCACATTAGCTGCACTACAAAACTTAGAATAAGCCTGAGCTCTTTTACAGGTAACTATTGGTATAAAAAGCAAGCTCCTCAGCCCTAATATCATCTTATCCATACTCTGGATACACTTGTAGGCAAGACTAACTTTTGGTTCCCATCTTCAACTGGGAAGTAGAGTGAAATAGTTCACACAGATGGAATGGACCTATAAAAACAGGTGAAAAGGAAGATGAATTAAACATTTTTTGGTAAACAGTCCCGATTTCTTTAACCTTGAAAATACCAAAGAGCTACTAACAGAATCATTTATTATAACTAATACATTTAATGATAGAAATATCAGCAAAACCAATTAAATCAAATTCATTGTGGGGCAAATATATTGACAAATACAGTCCATTGTGCAGTGAAAGGGACCCTTGGCAGTCAATTCCCCGTGAGACTTACACAAAATAGAAGAGGTTTCCCAGTCAGTTGATTCATACTTTACTACTTCATAAAGCAAATTCAGCAGCTCCTTTTTCCCCTTTTAGCTCAGAAATAGTATACTTACGAATTCAGTCTGATTCTATCAGACTCACACGAGATTGCAGCAGCAGCTGCTGCTGTTAATTGATTCTACTTGCTACTGTCATAACTAAGGCTTTGGAAAAACATCTCTTCACTAGGTGAGCAGTTCCAGTTGGCCAGAGTTGGTTTCTTTGTGGAGAACCACAGCATTGAACTGGAATAAATACTTAAAAGTGCAGAACTTCTCCCTGTGTCCTTTGGCTGTCTGGAGGTTTAGGGAGCTCACCTGTGAATCTCGTCAGGATTCAGAGAAGTCATCTCCTGCTTCTGCTGAATTCCAGCAATCTGCCCCAGATCCAAGAGCGGGATACATGGCTTCCCACAGGTCAGGGCCCAGAATATAGTGATACTATGACAAGTTTATCTACAGGTTGTGGGATTAAAGCTGTGCTCTTATTTTAGACAAAGTTTTTTATCATCTGGTCTCCCACTGTAGCTGGAACAGAAGCCAGTTTTTAGCATGGCCAGTCCCTACTGAGAGTTAAGAACAGGTCCCCTTAAGTTAGTAAATACAACCTAAATCCAGGTGTTACGTGAGGTACTTTGTTCACTAACTTTGATCATGCAAATTCCATTTCAATTATTCGTAGCAATATTGAATAAAGAATAGAGACATATCCCTTAAGATAATCTGTAAAATGCAAGAAAGCCTTAGCCAATAGGACAGCTTTATAAGTTTGGGGCACTTCTGTTTTTGTGGAAAATCAGGGCCAGCTAAAGATTACCAAAATTGGGCTGACCTGCAGTTTGCTGTTCTATCAACGATTAAGGATTCTGGTCTTTTTTTTGTTTTACAGGAAGATTGTGGATAGAATAGATGACAACAAAGATGGCTACCTGACAACAGAGGAGTTAAAGAACTGGATTAAACGGGTACAGAAACGCTATATCTATGAAAATGTGGCTAAAGTTTGGAAAGACTACGATCTCAACAAGGACGATAAAATTGCCTGGGAAGAATACAAGCAAGCCACATATGGTTATTATCTAGGTAAAATAACATTTTCAGATTATATGCTCTAAGACTGTTGAGATCATAAAGGATGATTTCATGCCTTACAGTCAACAGGAGTTTGGTGTCACAACATTTAGGACTCTTGAAAATTGCATTAAATGTTACAGATGCTCAGAAGTCAAAAGCACTTCCTAGCTGTTTGTTGCAGCTATTTCCACATGAGTCACCAGCACATGGAAGGTTTTGTAGAGGGATTATTAAATGTTCTCACAATCTGAATTAAAGTCTCCTTCAATTAGAAATATATTACTTTTAATATTAAAGATGGTAATTTAAAATAATATATTGTGTAATTAACCAGTATTTGTTAATTCAGTCTCTCTTTCTTAAAGAGTCTAGATGCTAAAAATTTAGTCTGGGTCTAAGCTATAGCATAGTTATTGATTAAAATAGTTCTTGCAGAATAACATGCTTCAGACTGCAAATGAAAATCCTTAACAAATGAGGCAAAAGAAAAACATTAAAAATATACCTGAATCTTTTGTTCGCCCCACGTACATTCCCTTTGCTTTTTGGAAGGTAATGAAGGAGGAGGAGAGATTGCTTAAGCTAAAGGGCAATGCTGACAGAACAACAAATCAGTATTAATTGACCACTTACACTTACTGGAAACAGAAGAAAATATCTACTTTCAAGAGAGGCAGTTTCTGGAATAAGCTTCCAGTAGCAGTAGTAATTCCAAAGACTAGCTTAAAGAGGAGCTTATTACATTTGTGGAAGGAAATATTTGATGCACAATCTCTGCAGCAGTATGCCTGGGAGCCCTTCTCAGCCCTTTGTCTTTGCTCTCTATAATCCCCAAGATTTGGAGAATAGCTACTACATTGTGGTCTTGTGTTAATGCACACTTAAAATTCCAGTTGTAATTCCTAGCCTAGTCTTTTTCAACTGTATTTGTCTTCCAACGTGAATTGTGAAATTGTTATGAGTACTTTTCATGTTTGAAGTCAGTTTAGTGATCCTATTTTAAAAATTATATCAAATACCTCTTGTTTTATGACACTGAACACCCTGAAAACCTTCCATTGTTTTAAACTGAAAAGACTGTTAGGTTCCCTACTAGCAGAGGCGTAGCAGTTAGATAATTTCAGTCAGTCTTCCAGCTTCTGAAACCATTTTTCTTTGGTTTGCTTGCTTTTTGAAACTGAAAAATTGTTTAGATCATACCAATTCCTAAGAACAATAAAGCTTCTCTGAATGAAATCTACCCCAAATACTGCCTGAGCAGTATTTGTAAAAGCAGATTAAAAAGAAAAAAAACCCCAAATCTATGAAGGGCAATATACAATACTGCCAGATCCATTACTCTGGATGCTACTAAATCACCTTTGAAAAATCAAACCAAGTACTCAACCCCTGAATTTAAAACTTCACAGGAAAGAGAAGTTCCATTTTAACCTAGCAGCTATTCTGACAATAAACCTTTGTGTTTCTAGACTTCAACAACAAATTGGGGTGCTTCACTGTGGTAATATGTTTTAAAAGGAACATACTTTTGAGGTTGTCTTGATGAATTTGCAGAAAATCCAGAAGAGTTTCAAGATGCAACCGATCAGCACAGCTTTAAGAAAATGCTGCCCAGAGATGAAAGACGATTCAAAACTGCAGATCTAGATGGAGACTTAGCTGCAACTCGTGAAGAATTCACCGCTTTCCTTCACCCAGAAGAGTTTGAGCATATGAAAAACATTGTTGTCTTAGTAAGCAGAGCAAAACCAGTACCATTATTTTGCTTTTATTTTTTGGATGAGCTTTGAAGTCCTTCTCTACCTAACCTTTCCATGCAGGGTTCAGAAAGGGACACACGCATCACAGCTAAGCGGGGAACAGAAAGGAATGTCTTTCCCCAAATTCACTTGATTTAGAGTTCTCAGTAGAAGAAGGACTTGTTAAATGTACTTAAATAGCTCCTAAATTGATTCAAGAAACAGCATCAACTTAAACCAAAATAAAAGGAATGCGTTGCTGAAATGCAGCAGCTAAGTGTTTGATGCTTGTATCTGCATTTAACTTAAAACTTAAACATGGTGTCCAGTTCATTCATGTAGGAAATTTTTTCAGCATGAAAGGGTATTTGTATATTCATTGTATAAACAAGTCACACTGCTGTCAGAAAGAGTACCTTTGCCTGTGTACAAGGGCAGGTCAAGGCCTCAAAACATTAAATGATCAAAGAGGCAAGTAGCCAGAATTCTCAATTCTCTTAATATGTTGATGCAAAACTGTTTTCCAGGAAACCTTAGAAGACATAGACAAAAATGAGGATGGTTTTGTGGATCAAGATGAGTACATTGGTAAGTGTTAAGATTTGCTTCTTATATAATATCCAGTCCATTTGTCCATCTTCTTTCCAACTTACAGCAGTATTAACACAAACGTTTCTGCGCTCCAGTTCAACTGTTTTAAACCAACCATCCAACCCAGAAAGTTTAACTTTATTTTACAGAGATAGCCACATTACCAGCAGAAGGTTCCTTGCACATTACAACATAAGATTCTCCTCTTATTATTGTATAATTTTGCTAAGAGGGTCAGGAATATAATATTTTTCATGACAGGAATATTCTCTGTACCCATGACCACATTAACAGATTTTGTAGGCATTGTTTAAAATGCAGGAGGATCAGAGAGTGACTTAGTCTCTTTCCAGTTTGAATGGTACCTGACTATGCAAAATAGCTTGGAAGCACACATTGCAAAACACAAAATTCACCTTTTTTTTTACTAGTTATTCTCCTAGTGTAATAGCAGAACCCGATACTTCTCTAGCAGTGATGCCATTGTGTTTCTTAGAGGAATAGAAGATGCATTAAAAATGAACTGTGCAAAACCAGCACTAAGATTTCAGATTCTCAGAGAAGTTGTGAAGTGTGTGAAAGTTAACTCTGCGTTACTTCAGTGGCAGAAAGAGAACAAAATGGGAAACATCAACAGCAGATAAGTCACGGTTAATTTGCACAAATTAATTGCAGACAAGGCAATTAACTGCTGTCTTGCACTTCGATATGAAGACAGAACAGAAGCAGGACTAGATATCAGCAGTACGGAATATATTTTAGCCTTTTTGGATCGTTTTGCTGATACCAAAAGCTACCTTCTCCCACTGCACTCATTTTGGTGGGTTTTAAATGAAGAAAGTAGCACCTTCATGAAGGAAAGCATGAGTGCAAACTCAGATGAGTCTTTCTGTTTCTGATGGTGCTATAAAGATCATTTCCCATATAATCAGGAACAATATACACACGTTAATTAATGGCAGGGAGTTCTACTCCTTGTAAATTATATTTAGCCTCAGAATGTGAATGCTATTCATTTATGACTGAAATAACAGAGCAGCATAATTTCCACAGTAATTTCAGTTCATTCAGTGACATTACCTACATATAATTATAAGGTAATTGTCAACATTTGTTACCATGTGAATGCTGGTTTTTCTTGTCTTCTATAGTTAGGAACATAGAATGTTCTAGTCACGATCACCCCACATTGGCAAGGATGATAAAAATCAAATTGACAGGACATGTCAGTTGCTTCAAATAAACAATATAATTTGCACTTTAAAAGATGAAAAAAGAAAGTGAATGTGTTGTCTGAAGTTTTCTTCATGAGTTGAGGAATTCAATGCTTTTTACATTTTTCAGTTGTAATCCTTTATTATCAAGTTGGGGTTAAAAACTAAGAGAAAACTAAATCTGTTCTTTGGTAAATCTCTTCACCTGGGTGGAGCATCAGACATCTCAGAGGGCTTTCTCTGCATGAACACTGTTTTTAACACCATGATGCCAGAGACCTAGAGCACTTCCCTGGGTTATGGGCATACACAAGCAGGGTGCATGGCCCTTCTCACATGCCCTTCTGCACCAAGTGTGGTGCCCTCTCAATCCCTGTTTGCACACCCTGCTTGTAACCCCAGGGCAGCTGAAATCTCCCATGACTGGTCATGACGATGCCCACGCTGCATCAGCCTCTCTAGTGAGAGCTGCCTGGTGGGGCCCTCTGCTTTTCCTCTGACTTCTCTGGCTCCAGGAATCCCCTGTACACCTCAATCCAGCGCTCAGCCGCGGAACTCACTGTTGCCACAGCTGCATGCCTCACAGACTGAGCACAAGATATAGCATAGGACTGATCAGAGCAGCTCACGTAATCTCTGCATCCTGTGGCGCAGATGGTAACACCACCATCCCAAGGTACCAATCCACAACACATTGCACCACTGATTTGTGACTTCTCCAGGTCTTTCTGTGTAGAATACCTTCTACTGGAGTATGCTGCAGCATGTATTAAGAAGGACTCATCTACTCATCTAAGATTAATTTCTCTTACAAAGATCTTTCTAAAAGCAGGACAAAAGTAGTGAAGAAATCCGTCCGAGAGGAGATAAACACAGCTAATTTATCTACACCCACATTTCATTTTCTGTACAAAGAAACATTGTGCAAAGAATGAAAAGTTTAGTCTTCTGAAGAACACTGTGCAAATGTCTTTAGTTTGTGCATAATTTGCAAATTAAATGTTACTTGAGCAAGACCCTTATTTGCTCTCCAGCTGATATGTTTGCAAATGAAGAGGGTGGACCAGAGCCTGACTGGGTGATTACAGAGCGCGAGCAGTTTGCAGATTTTCGTGACATCAACAAGGATGGAAAGATGGACAAAGAGGAAATTCAGCAGTGGATTCTCCCACAAGACTATGATCATGCACTGGCTGAAGCCAGGCACTTGGTCTATGAATCGGATGTAGACAAGGTACTTAGAATTCTAGTATACTTTAAAAAAAGTTATATAAGTTGTTACGGTTTTGGGTTTGGTTTGGTTTTTTGGGTTTTTTTTAAACATACCAGCCTCCAGGAATTTATTCATAAATTTTCTGATTGATACACTTTAAATGCAGTTTTAGAGGCTAGAATTGCTAGTGCTTTAATATATCGATGCCAGTTTCAGTTGGTAGGGTTAGAATCACAAAGTAGTAAAATAGTTTATCAATTCTAGAAGTCTATTGGGTTATATAAATGATCATCTTAAATTTGGAAGTTTTAACATGGTAAAAAGATACTCTTCCTTTTAAGAATAGTCATGGGGTTTTTATGCTAATTTAGACCACAAGAGAAAAATAAAAGATACATGACATAGGAGGTAGCAAAACCAACCCCCAAACCATTTCTATAATCAAACATAGATCTTTGACTTAAAGACTGGCTCAATACATCCACTTCCTCCACCTGAAAAGCCAAAGCACTTCTACACAGAGAGTGTGGAAATTGCTGATATAAGCACCCATTTTCAGCAAAGTACACCAGAGGATTTTCATTTTTAGTGTGAGGAAGGCAAACCCAAAACTTAGAGCAAAACTGCCTTCCAGAAAACCCATATACTGTTTGGTGGTGAGTTAATAACAAAGAACTGCAGTTAGCAGTTTGACCCAAGGGAAGCCAGGGAGACTTCTTTCTTCCACTGGGTTCCAAATTTCACTCACCACAGTTCCTGAACCTGCAGTCTGCTGCTTTGAAGTAGTATTTCCCAGGGCTCTAGTTAAGTCTGTGCTGGTGTGTCTTTTACTTAGCTTTGAAAATGTTCTTACAGTTTTTATTTTCCTCCCACCAGGACCAAAAACTAACAAAAGAGGAGGTTCTAGACAACTGGAACATGTTCGTTGGAAGTCAAGCTACTAATTATGGGGAGGACCTCACAAGAAACCATGATGAACTATGATAAGAGTGTACCAACTAGTATGCCACAGACCTTTTTTCCATTTGACGGAAATCACCATGTCCATCCCCTCTTTTGGGGGAAGATGGGCAAAGGACACACTCAAAACCAAATTACTTACATTAATATGTATTTTTAACATGCCAGCTTATTACCTCAGAAACTGTATAGAAATAGCTTTTTACTCTTTTCACACGGTTAAATACAGTATCTAATTATTGCAGTTTAATTTTGGAAAAAAATAAAAAGGTAACTTTTCTTTATATTAGATCCTGGCCTGGAAAAGGCACTTCTAAAAACATAATTGCAAGGATCTTTAATAGTGAAATATTTTCTTCAAATACCCACTTTTACTATAGTGAAATGCAGCTAGGATTAGAAAGAAACCTAATGTTTAAACAGACTAAGCTATTTAGTCGTCTTTTTTTTATAGCATGTAACAATTTAGGGCTATACTTTGACCCTTGTGATCCACAACCTTTTTCCCCGCACTGTTTTTCTCTCCTGGTTTGGGTCAGAGGTGCTGCAGAAGGTATCCAAGCAGCCCTCTGGTTCATAGCTTCACAAGTGCAATGTGTACAACTGGCCCTTCTCTCTAAGCCCCGTCGAAGTGCAGAGACAGCACATGCAACCCAATGGCATTCCTCAGCGAGGGTTGTAGGGCTTAGAGTCACAGCTGCTCCTTCTGACAAGAGAATAATGTACAATTGTTTGTGGGTTGTTGGTTTGCTGTTTCCTGGGAGGAATTATGCCACATGGAGCATAATTTATCTCACGCTTTTCGCACTTTACGCGGGCCATACTCTTGTTCACACAGTGTGAATGGCAGCAGTTCTGTGATGGCGAAAGAATGAGACATATCACCCCTCTGGGCCTTCTGTCTCCTCTGCCACATAAGAGGACAGATTTATGTGGCTAAACTTCTGGTTTTGTATTTATATACGTATGAGTACATGTTACTGAAGCAGCTACATGGAGACAGCTTTCCTCCGACAGAAAGGGTAAGATTTCCACACAGGTGCTTGCTTTTTTTACTGTATAATGTGAGCTGTTACATGTATATTTTTATATACCCAACTTAGATAAGTTTGGTTGGTTTTAAATGTACTGGTTTTGAAACAAGCACAATAAAACAAGTACTTCTTTTTGATACTATTAAGGTGCAATAACATTAACACAGACTAGCATAGAGAGTTGGTGTGAAAGCACAAACCAAGCCTTTAGAGCCAAGTAGTTCCCAAGCTCTGGGTCATTGGCAGCTTCTGCAGCACTGGGTGGTCATCTGCAAACAGCAGCTGGACATCAGCACTGACTGTTTCTTCTTCACCTCGTTAAGAAAAAGTTAGAAATGAGTTGAATATACATAGTTGGTATTGCTATCACTATAATTTGTTCTGAACTCTAATACTGGGAGGTGAGGGTTCCATAACAGTGTTCACTTAGAGGTTCCTTGAAGGTTTGGTGTACAGCATCACACACTGTTGATCACACAACCATCCAGAGAGCTCTGAGACTCCCAGCTGGTCTTTAGCAATTTAACAAGTTTTTAAAAGTCATCATGAGACAATGCAGAACTGTGACCTCCATAAATAGTGTCATTTTTATAAGGTCATATAAAAGCTGTGGTGAAATATTTTACATCTTCCAATTGAAGGTAATTAAATCTGGTACTATAGTCTGGCAGAGACTACATGTTCTTGTTAGCACAATTACTAAGCCTTTGGTGTGCACTTCTTATAACAGTGACAGCAATGTCTCCAAAATGTCCCTACCTCTTCCATTAACATACAGTAGGACAAACGTCATAAGTGAACTGTTTTGCTTTTACAGTACCCTCAAGTTAAATGCCTAAATGCAGTGTTATGCAAGAAGTAGTAAAATTGCACAAGTAAAAGATTATCTGGTTTGTTTACGACCTGGATTTTGAAGTGTTTATTGTATTCAATAATCCTAACAATTTTGAGAGGTGGTTGTTGTCTTGGGTTGGTTTTAAGTATTCCTTTCATAAAGAAATTTCATACATTTTCACATTTTAGTAGCAGAACTGCAGTACTCTCTGCACTCAGGTGATCTTCTACTGTTCCAGGAAACAACACCTCAGAAAACCAAAAAAACCCCAAAAAACCAAAACCCAAACAAAACAAAACAAAGCTTGTTTCCTGCAAATAAAGCTGCAGCTCAGACTGGATACTAAGCCAAGGATTTTCACTGAAGCCCAAGGGAAGGTTGTTTGCTAACTCTTGTTGAAATTCAGTAGGAGTTGGGTGATGAGACACTAAGTGTTGCGTTCAGCTAAACATGACACTTCCAAATCCACTGCATATACTGTCCCAACAGAAAATTGCGTCTGAGCTTTGACAAGTAATCACATTTTCTTCCACATTACTCAATTTGGAATAGAATTAGCATCATGCGAGAGAAATCATGTTCCTGTATTTGTTCTAAATTTTTACTAATGTTTGAAACACGTAGGGCATTTTCCAGTATTAAACTATATTTACATGAACAAGAAAGCTGAAATCAGAAGAATCACTCATGAAAGCAGGAACTGGAAATTTAAACCCATAGTATTTTACAGTAAAACCTTTTTTTACACAAGAGTGGTACTCTGACTATATCCAGCTATGAAAAAGGCAAACGTGACAATTAAAATGAGGTTCAAAATAATTAAATTGTTTGTTAATAATAGGTAGTGGGATCATCATAAGATTAGGAGCTTTTTTTGAAAAGCAGAATATAGAAACGTATTTTTAGAGAACATTTGTATCACTGATGTGATTGTGCTCTAAATGCTACCCTTTTCTTTCTGCAACTCTTCATAGTGTTTCCTTTACCAACATTCAGTAATGCACAGTACATTCTGTGCATTCAATTTTCCTTTCAACCTCAATGCACTAAGGAAGAGTAACTCCAAAAGAGACTAGAGCTTCTGGGTTCAAATTTAACACTATTTAAGGAAAGCAAACCTTTGCTAGGGGATATGACTGTTAACATTGTGATTTTTCAAGCTTAAGGTTTCTAATGGGGTTTGACTGTTCCAGAGATAACATTTTTTTTCCTAGGTAACATATTTCAAGTCATATTATGAGCAAATGTTACAAAATTCTAGTGTAATGTGAAATACTGTAATGTCAGATAGCATTATTTATCTGCTTAATGTGACTAAACCCATTAATTGCTGGGAGCCATACTTCATCCCAGCAACACGAAAATCCATTTTGTGCCTATCTTGTCAGTTATTGCCTATTTTCTTAATGAATTGTGACGTAGTGAAATTCTGTTGGGAAGCGTGTTTATATATTTCCAACTCCAGGTTCTGTATGGTAGCTCTTACTACATAGATCCTCCATTAACTCAATGTTTTCATTATGCCTATGCCACGACATATCAAAGGTGCATTTTTCTTACTTGGATACCTGGAATAGCCATTATTATTGCACATGCAGTTTTAATTATTAGAATTTATGAAATGAACTAAGTGGCTCATGTTCATTGTCTTATATTTCCATTTAATGATTCAATCAGGTTAAGTCTGTCTCCTATTCCAATCAAGGTGCTTCACGTAACTCCCTGAGGAAAGCAGAACGCAACCCACCCTGATCTAATTATACTTACACAAGTATCTTACAATAGTTGTATATTGCTTTATTATTTGCAGTGCAGAAGTTGATCGTGATCCCAATGAAGTTAATGGCAGAACTAGTCTCTATGTAGAGAGACTAAGGCCTTGGCCACCCGAAGGCAAGCAGGACAATAGGATGGTGAGAATGAGGTGAGAAATGACCTTCCTACCATCTGATCCTGATCTCCTTACAACAACTGAACACCAGTTTTTATGAATTTAGACTGATTCATACTTAGGAAAGACAGACCGTAAGTCTAGTTCATGGAAGACAGGGTCTATGTAGTTTTACTGGTCTGTTCAAAGGAACTTTGCCATTTTATTGGATGATGGTTGCATCACTCCTAGACAGCAAGTTACCATTAGCAAATGGAGCTGGTTTTACAGGGCGAGAGGAGGAGCCACAGAAAACACTTTAAGGCCAAAGATCTTGCAAAACCTGGCTTGGCTTGGAGTCAAATACTTGGAATCATCCACCACTAATAAGCTACACCCTTTTCTTCACTCCTATTTAATGTGCGCTATATTCCATTTAACATGTCCAGCAAGAAGCATATTAACCGTATTTACTAATTACAATGGATGAACTTAGCATGAGTTTTCATGTAACTTTCAGGCACCAATAAGACTGATGCACCTCAAACAAGTGCTGTAGAGATTTTTCCAAACATGATGAATTTCAAAGCAGCCTCAGAAGAAAGAAGTTACCAGCTTTGCCATAGTGTGAAATAGTGTTCAGGGGACATACATGGCATATGTGACACAACAGGCAATTTCACACCTGCATTCTCTGTCTCCACAGGATAAGGTAAAATATGTCTGACAGATGGGGACTTCTCTTCACTATGCCAGTGTGCTGACTTTGGCTAGGCTAGGCTTAACTTCCTTCATAGTAGCTAGTACAGGACTATGGTTTGGATTTGGGCTGGGAACAGTGTTCATAACAGAGATAGTGTTGATCACACAGGGGTGGTGGTGTTACTGCTGAGCAGTGCTTACACAGAGCCAAGGCCTCTTCTGCCTCTCACCCACCTCACCGGCAAGCGGGCTGGGGGCACACAAGGTGCTGGGAGGGGACACAGCCAGGACAACTGACCCCAGCTGACCCAAGGGATGTCCCAGACCAAATGGCATCATGCTCAGCATATAGAGCTGGGGGAAGGTGGGGACATGGGAAGCAATGGTGTTTGTCTTCCCAAGTAACCAAGTTGCATGTGACTGAGCCCTGCTCTCCTGGAGATGGCTGAACACCTGCCTGCCCATGGGAAGTGGGGAATGAATTCCTTGTTTTGCTTTGCTTCTGTGTGCAGCTTTTGCTTTACCTATTAAACTGCCTTTATCTCAGCTCATGAGTTTTCCATTCTTTTACTCTTTTGTTTTTCTCCTCCATCCCACCAGGGAAGAGTGGACAAGCAGCTCTGTGGTGCTTCGTTGCCAGCTGGGGTTTAAACCACAACAGCCTCTGGCAAGAATACAATTACCATGTATATGCATTATTGTTTCTACTGATAATTAAAGGGTATCAATTTTCAGCGCAAGTGGTGGCTCTGGTAAGGGCAACAGAGTTCTGGAGCTCAATTTCATATACTGCATGTTTGTCATTGTGGGAGAATTTATTTCATAATCACAAAGTGCCCAAATATGATCTGGTTGGCTAGCATTTGAAGTTTTCATATTTGCCTAAGTGTTTTGCAGTTGGTCTCACATTTGCGGTCCAAAACCCCGGCATACCTGAAATTCCAGAACAGCTATATAGAACAAGCCATGACATGATACCAAATAGTATTTATGGGAGACACCTACCTTAGAAATGACAATGTTTCATCATATCAACAAGATTTCAGATATGCATCAAGGCACTTTCACAGTGAAGTGGAAAATGTTTTCTTTACGTGGGAATAGCCTGACAAACTTTAAAATGAAAGTCTACTTGACCGGTGGGGGTACAAAAACCTGATGAAAAACTAATATAGCTTTTGAAGACATACCTTAATCCTCAGTAAGGCTGTTTCGTGCTTTTGAGGATGGTGGGACAGTATCACGGAAAGGTGAGTTGATAATGCCACATTCTCAAACAGTTCCAGTACAGCACTGCCCAGGAAGCAGTTATCACTGAAGATGCTGCGTTCGTACTTAACAGACTGCTGAGACTTACGTAAAAATAAAGTGGAAAAAGAAAATCTACTCAATAGGATGCTCCCAACGATCTTCTCACACCTGAGGCTGCTGCTGCATTCTGAGGAAGTTTAATGGATGCATGACAATGAATGCTGTGTTGCTCACCATGAATCCCACCACTACCATTCAAGTTAACAAGTTGGTATCAAGGCCACAGTACTTGGGAAGACAAAAAATAAAATCATTCTAATTATCAATTACTGAACTGCCAAGAACATGACGTCCTCAGGACCCTTCAATGTATCTTCTGTATGGATAAAAGCCAGTGAATTTAATGTTCAGGAAGAAAAACAAAAAGGGGGTGGGGAGCTTTTTACATTAGGTCAACTGTAAGATAATGCAGACATATCACAGATAGTATTGGCTAGATTGACAGGTTGGATACATGCTCCCTGCCCCCACCCCCCCCAATTACTCCCAATGCCTTTCCTCCAACTTTAAATTTAGCTAAACTGAAGTTCTGCTGACATGGCTTTCACTGGGTTGCTGGGACACAGAACAGAAAGGAATGCTAGTGGGGAATGCATCAAATGAAGTGCAAAAGAATTCCTGAATCCTTTAGTTGGCAAGATTTAGATGAAACATCTTAAAATCACAAGGAGGTTTTATTTTTTAAGAGGTAAATTTACAAGTGAATTCCACAGGCAGCAGAAACGAAGAGAAGAGAGTGGCTGGAGAGGTATCCTAAGAATCTAACAAAACCAAAAGCCTCTCTATTCCTGCTCTTCACTTAGAAGATTTTTGCATTAATTCCTTTGCTTGAATCACCTATTCTTTCTTTGTCCTTAAGTTTTAAATTCCATTAGCAGTACTGACACAACATTTCTAGGAACCCCAAACTTCCCCAAGTCAATGATAACTTTGAAATGCTTTATGCTGAAGAAAGTTTTCAAAACTATTATATCTGCTCTAAACTGGATGCAGCAAAGTATAGTTAAACAAAGAAATGCAAGTGACTAAAAGAAGTATTATTCCATTATTCCCATCTATATTAGTAAAAGAAATAAAAAAATATCTAGACTGGAACAGACAGATTTAGGGTTATACTGAGTTAGAATATTCTAATTTACTGCCAAAACATTTAAAAGTGAACTCTATACAAGAAAAGTATTTGTATATTTCTGGTAGGCTACAGAGTACTGTTTTCCTAGAGACAATAAGTGCAGTAATTTATACTTGAGACTAGTTAAACTAGCAAATGTTTCCTGCATGGCTCTGTCTTCAATGTATTGTATAGAATCATAGAATCACAGAATAGTTAGGGTTGGAAAGGACCTTAAGATCATCTAGTTCCAACCCCCCTGCCATGAGCAGGGACACCACACACTAAACTATGTCGCCCAAGGCTCTGTCCAGCCTGGCTTTGAACACCGCCAGGGTTGGAGCATTCACAGCTTCCTTGGGCAACCCATTCCAGTGCCTCACCACCCTCGCTGTGAAGAACTTCTTCCTTATATCTAACCTAAAGTTCCCCTGTTTAAGTTTAAAGCCATTACCCCTTGTCCTGCCACCAGAGCCCCTAATGAAGAGTCCCTCCCCAGCATCCTTGTAGGCCCCCTTCAGATACTGGAAGGCTGCTATGAGGTCTCCATGCAGCCTTCTCTTCTCCAGGCTGAACAGCCCCAACTTTCTCAGCCTGTCTTCATACCACTAAAGTTCTAGGATACCTTGAGCTAACAGTCAAACCCCATGGCTTAATTCCAAGGCTGCCTACTCAGCTTCTTAATAACAATTTCTCTCTTGTATCAACTCTACAATTACCACATGTGCTGGGTGCAAAGTTTGGAAACTGAATCATCAGCAAAATTATGATGAAATTATCATGAAATTATTTCAGTATTAGAAGGACCTTTCAAAAGCCTTGCTATCAACTAGCATTAGATTTACAGAACAGCTGTGTGGACATCTGAATAGATATAATGATATTTTCCCTTACTTTGCAAGGAAATCAACTTTCCAAATTTGCTTCCCCAAAGCTTGTAAAAGGGAAGCAAACTTGCATAGAAGATGTTAAAATGGGTCCTCTGGGATATCTTTGGTATAAAGTAGATTTTACTGTAAATCAGACTGTACTTTGTGGTGCAGCATTGTAGCCTATTCAGAGAATTTTCTAGACAGGTAACTGTGATGTAAATATACATTAGCTTATTTATGGGAGCCTAGGTCCAAAATGCAGAGACAAGAAAGGCTCCCTCAGCTCTGGCTTCAGAAGATATGATTATGGGTGCATGAAGGAGACAGCACAGATATCCTCCATTTATATTTCTGTATCCCTTCATACCATGCACAAACACAGTTGAAATAAAGCAGGCAAGATGAAGAGCAATGAGAAACAACATGATGAAATACTGCCTTTGAAATCTACTTTATTCAACTGGAAACAAAACATTTTAAAAGGCGATAATGCCTTAAAAGCTATTTAACTCGCCAGCCAAATCAAGCTGACCAAAATCTAATTTATTCTTTGTCTTGTTTAGCAGATGCTTTAAAGATCAATACAGTTGTCTCTGTAGATCGGCATGAAATATTAACCAGTCCGAGTGTTCTGAAGCTTTTTACAACATATTCAGCCTCATTAAACATTAAGTAGCCTTGAAATATAAATATAAAATAACTTTCAGCTTCCTATCCTTCAGACACAGAACAAAGGTAGCTCAAATGTGGGAAGCAGGAGGGAAAAAATATTAAATGAACTGGGAATTCACAGAGAAGTTAACTTAGGAAAGGTGACAGTATAAATTGACTCAGATATACTTTACCATAAGGAAAGATAATATTGCCATATCAGAACATCCACTAAGGTACAAAACAGTGGCGTGAAACGTATAGCATGAGAAATTCATTAAAATATGCCTCTGACCATAAATACCCTCATCTTAGACCCAACATACTTATCTTAGGCCAAATATACTCGTTTACACTACAGCTCCTTTCACCCCTCATGTTTGCTACAAGACCCACTCCCTGGGTTCAGTGAGAATGAAACCCTCTTTTTCCTGCTTCTCATTACTGGCTTGTGTGTTAAAAATATCTGGGCAATACAGCAGAAGAGTTTCAGGTTCACTAAAGAGAAACGTCAGCTTTGCAAATCACTGAAAGTAACCGGACATAAACTGTCAAAATAAGTCAGGGAAACAGTGTGGTTATTGTCAGTACGTAACTCAAGCCTGCAATCCAAAATGTGGCTAAAGGTTGTAGACAATATAGCAAGACAGTTCCCTACAATGTACAGATCAACTAATCTAGCTAAAAATGCTGCTTCATTTTCATATATGCAGGACATCTAATACCTTTTTCTCCTATTTGTCTACTTGCTTTATGATTGCTGCATACTGATAGCAACAAATAAAATTCAGCCTCACACAGTATTGCCTTCACCACTGCAGAGTCTGCCAGGGTGTACAGAGAAGCTCTTTATGAGGCTTTCTTACTGCTGCTTCTTGTCTTGTATTGCTATCAGACCAGACATACCAGCGCTAGAATTTATTACAGCCACCTCCTCTCAATTTGGCAAGATGGTAACAGCAAGAAGTGAAACTGTGTAGGATTCATTCCCCTGCAGAGATAAGGGATTTAATAAACAGTATAGTGAGCTATTAAGTCAGAACTATCAAATTCTCTTATACAACATGATGCTACAAATGACATCAATCAGTCATTGCAAAAACATAAGGAGTTGAGAATAAAATGAAGAAACTAATTCAGTACACCCAGAGGGGAAAAAATTATATTTTTAAAATAGATATTTTTGAATTTCTGTGCCATAAGCAAGATATCAGTGGGCTCACATAAAGAATAAGTGTATCAGACACACTAAGAAAGGATATTCGAATAGCATTTGACATTGGGCTATTTTTGCTGCGTTCTCAGAATAGAGCTGAAAATACTTTTGCATTCCACTGTATTACACTGTGGGTTTATATTTCTCTTACCTGTATGCTACACTGTCAGCAAGCACTGATTAGAACAGCAGCAAATCAAATGTTTTACACTTGTTTGAGTGCTGGATTTTCAGATGTGCCTTGTAGACAGGGTTACGCCGTTTCCAAAGGCACGTTTTAAAGAGAAATTTAGAAACAGATTTAATCCATATTGTGAGCAAAGCCTCACAGCTTTGCAGTTTAGTCAAAGGGGCGAGCCACAGCCTAACCACAGCACAGGCTCAGGGAGGGCAAGCAAAGCCTTAGATTTCCTATGCCCTCTTCAGCTCTGCCCCATCCCACCTTGCTCCTGGTAAAACTCGGAACCATCTCAGATAAAAACAACCAGCCCCACATCACCAGTACCACACTCGTTCCTTCCCTATTCATGGGTGACTCCCAGACCTGCCTCCTCAGTTCCACTCGGCAGAGGCAGCTGTATATTTCTTACAGCCGTGAAGGAGCACAATGAAGCCGTAACAAGGCACATGGATGAGGCTGCATGATGTGGACAGGAACGGACAGAATTCATGTACCCACTTAAGGAGCACTGTGTGGTGCCTTGCTTGCTTCTTTAATGCGAGTGCTTTACCTAAATTGCAGGTCCTGCAGGTTATGTGGGAAGAAAGGTAATTTGACAGGAGTGTCAAGCGTTTCTTTGATACCATGGAATAAGAGAGGAATGGAGCAAGACAGTTTTCTTGCTGAGATTGCCACAGCTCTTTTATCCAAAAATCCTCTTCTTTCAAGGATGTGCTCATTCATGTATTATCCTCATATCTCACTAAACTTCTAGTGGATACAAAACAAAGCCAACACTGGAGTTAGGTGACCTAAGTGCTATGAAGTCGGCATCGAGACTTAAGGTAGAATGAGCAGGCACAAATATGGGGATATATTGGTAGCAATAGTACTGCAAAGGAAGAGGAATTTTATGGAACCGACTGCTTCCAAACAAACCTGGAAAACTTGGATTTGCACAGATGAAATCTGTTTCACTTTTTGTGCTCTGCTCTCCTTGAAAGTTAAAGATGAAGGACACTAGTGTCAAGTTTACTGTAAATACCTACTAAGGCAAGGTGTAAGACTTTGCTTTGATCAAGTTGCAGTTACACTTCCCTTAATCATCCACCCAAACCCTGTTCCTGGAATGCAGTCTATGAAGTCTTGCAGGTTCTGTTTTATACAAGACTTCTCCTATCTATCCACATAGCTAAACCTTTTAGCTGGGTAGTCACTCATTACTCATAACATTAATACTACGATGTCTTTTCTCTGACAACAGACTTGCCCCTGCATATGCTCAGCTCAAAGCACTACTGCAAAGCGGAGCTGACGTTCCACCCCGCCAGACTCCAAGCGACTATCAGCAACACAAAACAGAGAGGAGAGAAGGAAAGTCTCTAATAGACCAACTGACATTTTAGAGAGTGGTGCCTCAACCCATGTGCTTTCCCTTTTCTTATGCTGTAAATTCTTCAGCGATATCTTTTGGTTCAGCACTGGTACAGTGTTTAGGACAGTGAAATTGTGTTTCATGACCTGGATTTCTAAGAATTACAGTAACAAAAACTGGTTGGTTTATAACTTGTAACTTTGACTAAAATTCATGCCTCAAGACCACCAAACTATAAAGAAACAGCACAAAAGGGAGAGAGAAGAGTCACACAGGTCAGAACAGCATACTGCAAATGCAGGAACCCCCAGCTAGTATTAACAGGTATGGCTCAAAAAAAACATTTTATCTCTCTTTTTCAAAGTACCTGTGCTTATTGACATCCAAAGGCACTGTTCAAAATAAATTCAGCTGTAAACAATCCTCCTAGATAGAAAACAAACTAACAAGCATCCTGCACACTTCTTTTTGCTGCTGTAGAAGATGTGTAATGGATGTGTGTGCTGCACATGAAAGAGATGAGGAAGCAAATTCTTCTGCTGTTTGGATTAGACCAGAATTAAAACATTAACATGTATGCACATTTTTAGAAAGACCTAGACCTAGAAAGATATTATGGTACTGTAGCTTTCCATTGTTTCTAGAAGAACTTAAAAACTCTTTAAGATGATCAAGAAAAGGACATGTACACACCTATCAAAGGGCAGTGGGAATGTCATCAAAACATGGCAATAGGAATATGTGCTGGTATTGACTGGATAGAGTTAATTTTTTCCGCAGTATTTGGTCTGGGGCTGTGTTTTGGATTTGTGCTGGGAACAGTGCAAATAACTGAGGGATGTTTCAGTTCTGCTGAGCGGTGCTTACACAGACCCAAGGCCTTTTCTGCCTCTCACCCCACCAGCACCAGCGAGCACACTGGGGATGCACGAGGTGCTGAGAGGGGACACAGGCAGGACAGCTGACCCCAACTGATCCGAGGGGTGTCCCAGACTATGTGGCATCATCCTCAGCATATAGAGTGCGGGGAAGGAGGAAGAGAGGGGGAATGCTGGGAGTGATGGTGTTTGTCTTCCAGAGTAACTGTTATGTGTGATGGAGCCCTGCTCTCCTGGAGATGGCTGAACACCTGCCTGCCCATGGGAAGTGGGGAATGAATTCTCTGTTTTGCTTTTCTTGTGTGCATGGCTTTTGCTTTACCTATTAAACTGCCTTTGTCCCAGCTCATGAGTTCTCCCACTTTTACTTTTCCAATTCTCTCCCTTATCCCACCAGGGGAGGGTGAACAAGCAGCACTGTGGTGCTTTGTTGTCAGCTAGGGTTAAACCACAACAGAATACAAAGGCTCTTTTGGAACATCCTTGTAGAAATCCATGACCTACTCCAAAGCCTTTGAAGCTCTACTGACTGTAGGTCACTGAAGAAAAGATACGAGTTTCTGGAGCAGATTTTCTAATAGAATTAAACCTTTTCTCTTAAGAGTTAAATGATTATTTGATACATATGTAGTTGAATACAAACACACACAGAACATAGATGAGCTACCAGCAGCAAAGTCACTTAATCACTTATTATCTTAAAATGTCTGATACTCTTCAGTAAGTTTATATTCAGAAAGCATTGTGCTAGATGTGCAAACAGGCTGGAAAAAACTAATTAGAACTAACTATTGTTGGGAAATGTTAATGTGGAATGGAAGGCATTTAAAGAACAGTAACAGAGTTTAAAATATAAGTTCATTCCAGTAAATCAGTGTCAAAATGACAAGAGAAGCCAGCATGGCTTAAGACTGATATATGGAACAATATGTAAGATAAACAAAAGTCTTTTGAACCCATCCATAGAATATGAGAAGTGAAAGATTTGATTAAGTATTAAAACAAAAAGGCTAAACCAAATGAAACACAAAAGTCAATCGTACAGTTCAAAAGCTCTCAGTATGAGAGGATTTTTTCCTGGTTCTTTAAAAAAAAATTGTTTTTTTTCTTTCAGATCAGGACAAAGCCAAAGAATCAAGAATTCACTTTCCAGAATGAGACTGAAATGTATCAAATTAAACACAATGACTACCTGGAATATTTGAAGATTTAATTTGCAACTATTCTAAGATGAAACTGCACCTGGTGCAACGTACCTGAATACTCCTATAGGAGTTTTAAGGCTTTTTTTCCAGCTTTTAATCCTTTCTTGCATCAATGCAAATTATGCACTGACAGCACTCACCAAGGGCAAGTACTCTGACTCCTATTCAGGCAAACTGAATAAAGAGCTGAGGCGATCGCCATGTGAAGTGCCATCAGAACATGACCAACCTCACCCCTGCAGCAGCAGGCATTTGAGGGGCAATTCCTTCCCTTGGTTTGTGCAGTTATTGCATCGTATCTTCATCCAACATGAGTGAAGGTAGCTGCCCTTCTCACAGACTCTAACTATGGGTGCATAACGACTGGGAGCTGCATGCATTTCCCAGCTAAGGTCCTTCCAGAGCTTTGGTGGAGAACGGGGCTGTAACTCATTGCACAGACACTGACCTGCCCCATCACAGCTCCAGAGTGTTCCCAGCACATTACCTCTGGTTGGCACACCAGCAGACGGCACATACCATGCCAGCCTTTCACCATGACTGCTTTGCAGCTGGTTATGGGGCAAAGTGGCTTTCGCAGACCTACCTGAATGCTTATCCTGCTGTAATGCTAAAAATGAAAGGTGAAGTTTTTCATGGTAACTGAACTCTACTGAATTAAAAGGCCTATGATAGCTCTGTTTTTCATATCATTTGTCTAAATCAAAGTAACCTTTTGAGATGAACAATTTAAAATTACTAGTACACTGGGTGTTCTATAGGTCTTTCTTAATCTTTCCTACAAGGCTCCCCATAACTTTGGCTTTACGTGTAAGCCAGAACTCTACCCTAAAAAGACTTCACGACTATTTTAGCCTGAGCTTTCTAATATTGATTAGACAACAAAAGTAAAGATTCAAGTATATCCTGATATAACCAGTCAAAATAATGTACTGCTTGATCCACTGGTAGTGGGACCTATGCCAGCTTCTTTCTGATACAACACATTTTCCCTATCAGCTCAGTGGCAGTAGCAACAGCTCCTTCAAATTTGCCCTCTTACCTCAACAGCCCATGCAAGGGAGTAAGGGAGTGACTTATGCCCCTTTCTTCTCTTGCAAAAGGAAACACAGCTACTTGTAACTGAGCCCTAAGGAAGCCCACAGACTATCCAAGAGAGAAAAAAAAAGTAAGATCAGAAATTGAGAGAAGTCTTCACTAACACTTTACAAGTTCATGTAGTTCAGGACTGATCCCTAAAGACAAAAGACCATCATAATGCCATTAGTTAAGGGAAAGCCTGGGGAAACTGAAAATG
>NW_009925841.1:10888-11161 GCF_000696875.1 Nestor notabilis | reverse complement strand
GGGAAAGCAAAACACTTTAAACAAGCACACTAGTGTTTCAGAGATGCCTAGAGGAGAAATTCTCCAAGGATTCTACCTCTAGATAGACAAAGGGAGGCAAGGGGAGCCTGATGTGGAGATGTTCAGAATCATTTCCCAAAGTTTCATATTGGGAGGTTTCATATTGTGCATTACCATTTTTAGGACAGTAAATGTATTTAAAATACATTTTAAAATAAATAGAAATAGCACTGAAATGCAAAGAAAACAAAGCCTTGATGAATGAGGTGGGGG
>NW_009925841.1:0-10605 GCF_000696875.1 Nestor notabilis | reverse complement strand
GGGAAAGCAAAACACTTTAAACAAGCACACTAGTGTTTCAGAGATGCCTAGAGGAGAAATTCTCCAAGGATTCTACCTCTAGATAGACAAAGGGAGGCAAGGGGAGCCTGATGTGGAGATGTTCAGAATCATTTCCCAAAGTTTCATATTGGGAGGTTTCATATTGTGCATTACCATTTTTAGGACAGTAAATGTATTTAAGAAATTTGTACAAAATGTATTCACTAAGCTATTTCATCATGTACCAGTTCAAACACTGCGTTAGGTTAATAATTTTATAAATAGAAATAGCACTGAAATGCAAAGAAAACAAAGCCTTGATGAATGAGGTGGGGGCTGGGAAACAGAGAATTTCTTTTTCAATAGAATAATATGGACAGTTGTTAAAGAGAAGACACAAGTCCTCTTGGGAAGAAAT
Source organism: Nestor notabilis (assembly GCF_000696875.1). Lineage (NCBI taxonomy): Eukaryota > Metazoa > Chordata > Aves > Psittaciformes > Psittacidae > Nestor > Nestor notabilis. Next base: position 10,187 of record NW_009925841.1, on the reverse strand, counting down.
CTGCTAAGCTGATCCATCAAAGAATCCAAAATGAAGGCAAAAAGGTAGAGAAAAAATGTCATAAGGATAACTGCTTTAAATTACTAACCAACTATTATGTTTGGGCTGACTAAGCGCTTTCCAAGGCAGACAATACAACTCAGTGTAAATAACATGATTTCATTTGTACATTTTCCGTAAGGTTTTCTTTTAACAAGGATGGCAGGGTTATTTGACTTTTTCTGGGGGGTGCAGGGTGCTGTGTGTGAAGGTGGTTTTGGAATTTAACAATAAACCAGGGTACAGAATACAAAAGATATCATTTAGTCCTTTCTTTTCCAAAACAGGGTTACATTTCCCCTAGAAGCTCAAGCTGGACACAGAGAGTTTCCATCCACTGATTCATGTGCATTTTGCAGCCTCCAGTCTAAGCCCCACAGTTAAGTGCCAACTTATTCAGCAGCAAAATCTAAGAGCTTCCTTCTCCATCACCATCGGTGCACATACTCCCACATCCACTCTCCGTGTTCATAGCTGGTATGGCCTTCATTTCAAGTTAGGTCTGCATTGGTTGTTACCTCTTTCACAGGGGATGGAGGGTTTTTACTGTAACTACAAACTTTTAGCTCTAGCTGCAGCTTCATGCTTTTAGCTTGGAGGCAGCCTCATATGCTTTAGAAGCCTAATGCTTGGAGGAATCCAGTTTGATTTCCCATGTGTTGAACAAATGTCAGAGGTCACATAAGGAGGGAATGTATGGCCCTATAGGAACATAAATGCTGAGAAGGAGATAGAATAAACAACAGCTAATGCCACCATAAAGAGTTAATCAAAACAAGCCATTTAATCGGTTTTAAAATAGTGGCTGCAGAAACTAACTTTGTGTGGTATCCACCAAACTGAAATAAATAAAGGTGTACTACTGTTTTCTCAAAATAGCAAACCCACCTAGTCTTCTCCCAAAGGTTGTCTTCTGCCAACCATATCCCAAAACAGCTAAAAACTCAATAAGAGGGAGCATAGCTGCAAATGTAGCAAAACAATATAACACACAACAATCCCTACACCTCTTCTCCTGTCTCTTATATGAAGAGTCATGTTCGTAAATGGAGCCCATCAGCTTGACTCATGTTGGCAGAGGTGGGAGGGATGAGGAACAGCAGAGGATGGTGCTCTGCATATTCCCCTTGCTGGTCTGGTTATCCTGCCCTCTCCTCCATCTTTTGCAGTGACTACAGCCTGAAAATCTAATGGCCTCAACAGCTTCTTAGGCCACTCACTGTTATAATCTGTATAATAAGTATTAGTTTAGCTTTTCATATGGAAAGTTAATCCCCTAATAACATTTCAAATTACTGAACAGTGTTTGGAAAAAATCATAGCTACCATTCAGAAACCTGTGCTGCAATCAGCTACACAAGATATACAGCATTCTGTAATTAGTGCACACCTTTCAGACTTGGCTAATTACCTCTTATGAATTAAATTTGTCTCCCCCCCACTAACCACTATATTTGAGAGGAAAAAAAAAAAAGACGACAAAAAGAAAAGACAGGCTCTATACTTCAAAGCAGATGAAAATTCAGTGAGATAATGTCACTGATTTGGTTATTTCCAGGTGAACGTCAGGTTATTCAACCTAGGCGAATTTAATGATTCTGGACAGGTTGTGCAATGATTTTTCCTATAAATCACTTGTAATTGCAAACATAAAAATTAAAAATCAGTCTGAAGAGAGAGATAACATGGTATTAATGATGGAAAGCAGAAATCTACAGATAGTGGTGCTGCCATTTTAATCAAGGCCATTCTGATGAGAAGCTTCTGAACCTCATGGGAACAGCACTAGGATGAAGAGGCTAGGGTGTCAAACCTGACAGTTTGTAAATGACTGCAAACACGTTGCCAATATACTGACATTAAAACTTCAGCATTTTTCTCTAATTCAATGTTCTTTTACATTTCTCAGGCAGACCAAGCTCAGTTTGGCTTTCCACACCCCCTCTCAAGTACCAGTTGGCTATCACCCCTGTGCAGAGCCAAGGATCAAGAGATTCACTTGCATTAGTATCTCAAGTCAGCATTTTGAATGATGAAGAGCATTTCAGGTTCCAAATTCCCTGGGTAGAATGAATCCACCCTTTTTTATACCTCTGAGTGCCAATCAGATCAACCACGTCATGACCTACTCATAAAAGCATTTGGAATAACCTGGATCAGGGGAGACTTGTGCCCCACTTTGACAGCATCGCTGAAGTTCGGTCCCTGGAGAGAACGCCCAGTTGTGTGACACTGGCTGACAGCCCACTGTGTCTGCCTGCCCTTTTCATCCTTTCGAGCACAAAGGCCTCTCTCATTTGTAGGTGTTAAAACACAAGAGCTGGCACAACACCTCCAGCCCTGTCCTGCAGCTCCACAGTCCTCCTGGAAGTTGTCACTGCACGACTCGCACAGGGTAAGTATGACAAACTGCAAAAGGACAACTGATTCCAGACTAGCCACAAGGGCACTTCCATCACTTAGAATAGCAGCTGAACAATACAGGTTTTACCTTCACACTGAAAAAGGGGGTAGGGGTTTCTCCTCCCCTTACTTACCAAGTCTGTAGCAAAAAGAGTAGACATGTCCTCTCACCTAATGAAACATGTTTCATCACCTTCTAACATGAAACCCAGTCTTAGCCATGGATCTCCTATAATGAGGAAATCCTGAACTTCAGAAAATAAGTACATTTTAATTTAGCACCTCTCTGGAGTTTTTGAAAGGTTTTGTCCCCTCTTATTTCAAACCAAAGCTTTTAGGAGTATTACCTGTGTCAGAAGTTAAAACGGAAAGCCACAGTACAAACTTCCAGAATTAGCAATGACTTGAATTCAAATCTAGGAGCTAAACTCACCTACTTTGTCCTGTATTAAATTTGGAGCCAGGATTAAACCCAAGCTTTTTCTTTTTTTCTGGTCATAATTTAGAGAAGATTGAACTTTTCTGACATGAGCCATTTTGATCAGATTTTGGCTCCAGATGAAAGAAACCTTGCAGGTACACTCATACAGCCAAATGACTAACTGCCACCCTTTGTGCCTGTTAATTATTTCTGGCCACAGCATTCTGTGCATAATGGAGCATGGACACAACATGATGGCTTTTCTTCCCCTCTTTTTTTTTTATTCTTTAATTTGGCTTCTAGGTCAACATTTTGGGAAGTCAGCACTTGTTTTGCTGAAAGTCAAGGGATAATCAGCCTGGAACACCTTGGACTGTTTTGTATAGGTACTCACTATTTGCAGCTCCCAAGAACTTTTAGCTACAAATGCAAGAGCAACCATAATTACAAAATCAGGCCCAAACTGCTTCAAAATTCATCGCTTCAAAAAGCCAGGAACTCTTAAACAACATGGACATGGTGCTGGGGGGCTGGGAGGGCAGAGGAAGGGGGTTCATCCTGGGAGGAAAAAAAGTAAATAAGAAAAAAAAAAAAAGAAAAGAAAAAAAAAGAAAAAACACAAAATTCTTGTCCCAAGCCACTGCGTATTTTATTTTATTTTTAAGTACTTCCTACTGGTCATGGGACAGAGGTATTAAAATCTTTCTATGGTATCACATTAATATAAAATCATTCTGCTTTTTTTCTTGGGTGATAGTGAAGTATAGTCACGTTAACACATTTCATTGTAAGTTAGTAAAAATGAACATTAACATGACCTGATACTAATCCACAATGACAGAAAATTCCTAATACGATAAAACTTTCATATCATATTAGTAGAAAAAAGTCAGTTCCTGCCTGTTCCAGGTCACTTTCAATGTTGCCTTTGAGCATAAAGTAATGGCAAGCGTTTGTCTGTCTGCAAAAAGGGTCCCCAGCCCTGTTCAATGGCAAAATAAAAATTATACTCAAATGTGCCTTTCCAGACTTAAGGTCTGATCCCACATATTTGCTATCTCTGTGATCTTTTTGTTTGTTTGGACAAAGATTTAATGAGCAATCATCGTTTCTGCAAGAGGAAAGTGGTAAATCTATTCTAAAATATCTAAATAAGATGGTCAGATATCATCTAAATAAGATATCACATGTAAATAAAGTGCTTCCCGGGACTTTTGGGGTATTTCCCAGATAAACGATCTGCAACATACACCACCAGCTTCCTATAAAGCTTTGCAAGTTCTCTGGTCATGGGGAGTCTAAAAGATAATTAAATCCACTTCCTTTGTCCTTCGTGACCCAACTGAGGAACACTTGGGTCAGTCCGTCACCTGGTGTAAACTAGAGGAACTCGATTTAAATCCACATCTTGATGCTAATTCCCAACAAACCAATGCTTGGTTTTCTTGGCATTGTCCCTTCTTCACTGAACTCCCATTACCATGGACTTTAAGAACAGCAGTACCATCAGGTCATCCTAAGATTTCCAAATACTGAGCTTCCTTATAAGGCTGTATAATTCACAGTTAAAGCGAGTGTTAGAGAGAATTTTTCAACATAAGATTTAATTTTATCAATAGAAATACACCCAAACAACAAGAAGGAACCTACTCATTTTACTTCCAGAAAATGAGAGGAACAAAGAATTCAATTTAAACTGCCGTGGAACAGTACTGAAGATAAATCATACAATGATCAGCTTAGTTTAGAGGACACCCCACAAGTCAAACAGTATAATACTTAACTCCAGTTTGTTCTTTAACTCTGATTATTGAATACACTTCTGCACTGAGGACACTAAAACAGCTCCCAAACTTTCAAGTAACTGCCATTCCTTAAAATGAAAAGAAAAGCAGTTCTGGTGGGGAACAACCAGGTTACTACAACCAGAGAAAAAAAATAAAGAGTGTAATTTACAGTTTTATTATTGCCTGTGAAACATTACAAGTGCAAAATGCAATTACCTTAATGCTATTTTTGATATCATATCAGCAAATTACACTGAGTCCCTACTGTGACACTTACATCAGGGTAAGAATTACCCTGTTGTGAGTGTCGGTCCCAGGGGAAAATGAAGCAGCATAAATGGCTGTGATTCTTGAGCAATTAGCTGCTCCAAGTCTGAAGATACTCTTATTTAAAAGATACTTATGGAATGTTTAACCTGTAAACATCCTGAACATTTACCTCCTATTTATTTTTTCAGTAATTAAGCCTCCAGGGGATCATCCTATGTAACAAGCATTTCTTCCTTATTTTGCCACCCATTTTTCTTTTTAATCATGAGAAAATCCCTTTCTGCTATTAAGATACACACCGTGAAATTTGGAATTGTTTGTAATAACTATGTCTTTCCATTAATACTAATACCCTAATGCCACAGGACAACCATGTAATGTGCTAGAGGATTATAGAACTTCACGTTGAGCAAGAAGAAATTACAAGTTTCAATCACCTTTGGGAGTCACTTTTTTTTTCCAAAGTTCTTAAAGAACTGTTGAGGGAAGAGAGAAAATTGATCATTACAACTAATTTCAGAACTTAAGCGTTTACTCTGGAGCCAGAGACATTGGCCTGAAAGATCCGACAGTGCAGACAACTGGATAAGGCAAAGGCTACATTAACACAAGAGAAAAGGCACAGGACACAACAGTGCTGCAGTAAGGCATCAAGAGCGCACACAGCTCTTCAAGGAAATATTATGCACACATCGAGAGGAAAAGGATATGGTATTAGTGTGACGTTATCATTTCAGCATCAAATTATTCAACAGAATCTATATCCCTACTAGAAATGTTGAAGTTTATAAGCTTATATGCTGCAATCAAAATTCTGGATGAATATTGACAATGTATTTTTCCTTTAATCTGTACAGGTAAAAGCCATCCAGCCCTACAACCAAAAGTAAAAGCACATATGGAAATACTCCTTTTAGAAGTGTGTACTTTCAAAGCCATTTTCACCTCTAATCACAAAAGGGAAGATGAACACATTCTGAGAAGCATCCAGGAGTCTCTTTTCTAGGCATAAGGAATAACTTTTTGTAACATTAATTTATAGACAAAATACAACTGCTTAGAATCATCAGCTTACATTTAGGTACTTCAAAAACAACAAAAAAAAAGGAAAGAAAAAAAATCCAAACAAATACCACAAACAAAGAAAAACGAAACAAAAAAAAAAAACCAAAAAAACCCTAAAACACCAAAAAAACCACCCCACAAACTAAAAAAAATCCCCAGTTTCATGACGCACAAACCATCACTTCAACATGTCCAAATTCCTGATACAGTATAATTCTGCTAAAAGTGATTCTTTGAAACTAAACCGAGTGACAACTTTTACCACACTTCCATCATTTTAACACATCACTGAAGCAAGCTGAAAGTATATGCTTTGGTAAACGTGGAAATTATTGATTTGTTAAATGCTTTCTATTACTCACACAGGACTCAATATCATCTATATACATGCTAAGTTACTCTACCATCTTTCTTTTACCATGATTACCTTCTTTGACCTACAGTTGCCATACCACTAAACTTCTGCCGAATAGTCTCCTTCCTCGTTTTTCTTACATAGTTACCTCTTCAGCAGAGGTCATGTTCTGTTTGAAAACGGCAACAGAAGAGGTGTCTTTACAGTAGCTAAAGGGCCTTGAAATACACTGGCAAATGTAATAAGCTCTGTTGCAGCTGTTGGGAATTTTAACTCCAGGCTTTGGGCTGCTGTGTGTGTCTACAGCTGCTACAGAGCTCCTGGTGTGCTGCTGGTATGAAGTGCGCTATAGAAGGACAAAGCCGCCTCGCACCATGTTGGTGAGCACTGAGCACATGCACAGAACTGTTTGCTCTCCTGGCAGGACAAGGGCACTGTTAAGAGCACAAAATATTAGGAAACAGCAGAAATACAAATCCAATGCACAATTGTGACATCTGTTGAAACATTTCTGCATTCATTCTTGTGCTTGCCAGATGCATCAAACTCATGGGTCCTACACAATACAATAAGAAGTTATGAGGTGTAACAGATTTTTCTCAATACCAAGAAACCATAAAACCAGGTAGCTTTCACTGCACTATATTTTTCCACTAAGTATATAAAAGGGTTCATATTAATTCCTTCATGTGAATTCTGACATCACTGGCAATAAAAGAGAGGTTCAAATCCTCATTTTAGTGATCAGTGGTGTTAACTTAGCCTACGTTGGCAGAGGAAAAGGGATGATAAAGTGAAAAATGACTCATTAGAATGCAATCCCTTGATACAGTGCATGCCTGCAAATAACAGCACCACTGCCAATTACCTTTAACATACCAAGAGCTGTGCAAGGCCATGTTTAATATCCACTTGAAAATAATAGATAACAAAAACACTTGAGAACTATCCAAACATCATTAGTATATTAATAGAAAATACAGAAAACTATCACAAGTATATATAAAATGTGCACAGCTTCCTTGCAGTTTAAGTTGCCTGTGATGAAGACACACACAACTTTCTTGAATTAGAAAAAACCCAGATGGATCTACATGTGTGTTCTGTATCTCCCAGATCACTAGGGATCCCTCCCTTGCACAGAATAAGGGACAAGCAAGACATAGACACCAGTGTGCTCTTCCTGGTCACTGAGACAACATTCCTCATGCTTCATCTGCATTAATAAGATCTGTGACAGAGAGATTCACAATTCTAAAAACAAATTCATTAAACACCCATTAAAATACTGCCACTGCAGAAACCTATAAAGCAAAAAGGATTAGGGTGCAGCAACAAACAGCTGGACTTTAGCTGTCAAGATTTTAGAGGGCAATGTCTGTTTCCTTGTAATTACTGCTAAGTGCTACAGAGAAGATTTTGTGGACAGAATATAGCTGGTCTTTCTCTTGCTGCTTGATATTTCCTCTCTGTGTATCATCCCATTATCTTCCATGATGCTCTGCTACAAAGCCTCTATTTTTAGAGAAGACTGAAATTAAAAAAGAGAGTGTATTTGATGTGCACCATCCATCTAACAATCATCAATATAAACATAACAGTAGAAGGAAGCAATGCCAACAACAGGAGAACTGGTCCCATCTTTAACATTTCTTGTGAAACAGGAGAGAGTGTAAAAAAATAAGGTCAAACAGGAGACCCCCACACATCCGTTTGGCACTCACATCTTCCCTTCTCTTTTTCTGACCTCTGAAAACGATGCAGGCACTATTACTTGCACAAAATATTTTGACACAGTCACTCTCCCAGATCATCCAAACTTGCTGCCTCAGTTTCTCCTGCAAGAAGCATCATCATCAAATAGAGTTTTTTTAATTCCCACTCCCCTCACCTTTTGGTAGCTATGTCATAAATCCAAGTGTAAATACAATGAAGATTTTGCTATAGTTAATTGTAATGAACCTTGTATGCTGGAGGGGATATTCAAATTAAAAAGTGACAAATCTTGTCAGAAACAGAATGCTTTTGAATATCTCATGATACTCCTTTTTCCTGATACAGTCTACTTGAAAACAAGACCATTGAGTAGTGCTTCAAGAATTATAATTACAATTTTAGCAGTAATAAATGTATATATTACAAGATAAAAAACCCTGTATAATAATCTGTAATAGATCTAAAGTAAAACTTACAATTACCTTAACTAAACAATGCTTCCTTTGTCCATACCACACATTCCTAATAAATATAGGGAAGAAAAAGTGCTCTTGCAAAATACTAAGATGACCTTAAAAATAGTTTTATGATGGATAAAAAGAAAAAAGTCATACAGAGCAACTGCAGTGGAGGGTAATTTAGAAAAAATGAATATATTTCTGTAGAAAGCTGAGTATAAATATTTATCAGATGCATAGACGGTCTAAAGATATTAAGAAAAATAATGAAAAATTACTTTCATTGTCATATGCTTCTTGCAAATACATGCTGGGATAATGCTTCAACTATAATAAAACTGCTCATTATCTGGAGATGCAGTAACAGGAGAACAAACATCGTTTATATTGCTAAGAACAATTCTGTGGAGACAGTGAAGGACTGCAGGAAAGATTCCTTTCTAATCTTTGACGTTTATGTAGGTTGATTGAAATGGAACAATTAAAATCATTTAATTAGAAACTGCACGTCTTTGCAAAAGGATAACCATGCATTTGTTCAGATTCACAATATACAACCTGGTAGTAACACAAAATAATTTTGGGGGCCGAGGGAAAAGAAATTGGGAAAGGATATTTGTGCTGCTCTGCAGCTGACCAGAACATATTTGATTTGCTTTGTCATATGGGCAGAATATTGGATGTACTATTCAGGATGTACTGTTCTTCTGTTCTCACTGATTTTCTCCTGATCCTAGTGGTTTTGCTCTATTTCCTCTATATTTACACACTGTGTGTAGTAGCTCCCATCTATAAGGCATACTCCAGGTTATTAACGTCAGCCTAATGCTAAAACAATACCAGTCTAATTCTTGCAACAGACAATAAGTGTAATTTCTCAAGCCGTGAATTTTTTTCCTGCAAATAAGACTTAATGTAGATGTGCACGATAGTAAAAAAGCTGTTTAATAATAATAGTCTCTTCCATTTAAAGGCTTACAGAGGTTATCACCTGCAGCTGTCTTACACTATACTGACAAACTATTATTTTCTTTAAGTAAAGAAGATAAGAGCACAAGATGTGATGCAATTTACTTGAGGAGAGCTGGTAGCTGGTCCAAGCTGAAAGCTCAGGAATTCCTGGATGTTATTACTGCACTTCTCCCTGTAAGCTAGTGCTGCCTTTCCTGTAATAACCTCCCAGCAGCATTTGTATTAAACACTTGCACTGCAGTAACATCCAAACAGCCCTGTCAGACCTGTTACAGCCGTTAATGTACATACGCAGAAAGAAACAGAGCATCAGCATCAAGAATATCTCCACAATAAAACTAATTTTTAATTTAATTCAAAAACCAACAAAGGGAGAGAAAGGGCAATAATCTGAACTACAAAATGAAGAGCACATGGCAAGCATGTTACTTCCACCTTGTGATACAAACACAGAGCAACAAACACTGGGTTAACTACATTACTAATCTAAACCCATGTTAGGAATCTTTGTTACTTTCCCCCCTTCCTCTTATTTTGTTCTTATTTTAACTTTGTTACCTGCAAAGTTATAGGATTAAGATCAGTTGCACATTCTGGTTTGTATCAAATAATATTTTTTTTGTTCCTGGCAGCACCATTCCTTTTGGTTGATTTTCAGGAGATCTCATTAGAACTTAATTTTTTGTTATTTTTTTTAATTA